>NW_004524706.1:6243199-6270845 GCF_000260255.1 Octodon degus
GCTCCGTGAAGGGGAAAGTCCCAAGCCGGCCCTGGTTGATACTCAGGAACGGGAAGAGCGCCCCCTTCTGAGAAAAAGACCACTTACTTCTTCAAAAAGAAGCTACCGACTCACCTTTTATATTTTTGCAAATAAAAGCTAATAGAAACTCACACGATAATTAGCTGGGTAGAACCCTGTGCATAATCCAAAAGATGAGGGCAGAGGCGAAACAGGCGCCTGCCGGGAAGACACGGGACTCCAACCTCCACAAATAAGTAAGAGCTGACCAAGAACATAGCTGGGGGCTGTGCCCCCTGCTCCACCACCCACTAGAGAGGCTGCCTTGAGAGACCAATGGGAGCTGCAAAAAAGTGATTTTCTTCCCTGCCTCGGACTAAACGGAAGACTGCTGATCAGTCCTTGGGCCGCACGTCTTCGGAGACTTCTGGGCACACTGTGTTGAAAGTTGTTCTTTCCAGCGCGACTTCCAAATGGTCTCAGCGTGAATCTGAGCATTCTGATCACACATTTCTTGGCTTCTTTTCAGTGTTTTATCACTTCACTTGGTTTTAGAAAGTGTTTCCCCTCCCCCATTGGACTGGAAACACTAAACTCCAGTGCAGAAGGAGAAGAACTCACAGAAGAAAGTGACCTCAGAGTTCTGAGGCATGGAAGGGTGGGGACTGAACCAAAGCGCGACAAGGAGGCAAATGGAGCAAGCAAAGAGAACAGGTCTGCAAGGACCCCCACGTGTAAGACATGACCGTCCCTGGGATAATGGGGTTTCAATTTTCTATCCATCTATCTGTACTTTCTACTCTTTTGCTCCAAAAAGTAGATCTATTGATAAAAAAGCTATATTATTAATGTAGTATATTAAGATCCTTATTTCATATTTATTGTAACATTCAATGAAATAATTTTAACCCTTTTTTTATGTGGAACCAGGGATTGAACTCAGGTCCTTGCGCTTGCCAGGGAAGCGCTTATTCCACTGAGCCATCTCCCCAGCCCCTGAAATAATTTTAAATAGTGAAAAATATAATGAACACTATTTTCATTAAAAACCCAAGTTAATGAGAACTAAACATCTGAAGGTAAGATTTCTTACAAATGTAAAATCTTTTTTCGAGGGTGATAAAATTCACATAACAAATTTTACCATCTGATAATTTCTTTTTATTTTAGAGGAAAAACAGAAACAAACATCAAGAGCAAAGACAGATATAAAGCAACATAAAACAATACAAATGGTATAGGATTTCCAAACAATAATAGAAAATTAACAATTGTTGTTATATTACGTATTGTTATCATCAAATTTGTTGCTCAGATTACCAGATATAGGTATGCAAGACTGATCAAACAATCAAACATTAACTCTTCTTTTCAATAAGCCTTTTTCCCTTGTCCTTTTTATTTTTTAATTTATTTTAAACAAAGTATCATAACAACAGATAAGGCATTAGAGAGGGTGCACATTTAAAAGAACAAGATGAAGGATATTCAACCATGGTTGCTATACTGCACATCACTGTCCTTAAAGTAGTTGCTTAGAATATCAGCATATTTGATCATTTTTAAATGCACAACTTAGCAAAGGTAAATAAATACATTCCTGCTGTTGCGTAGCCATCACCACTCTCCATTTGTACAAAAAGTGCATCATTGCAAGAAGCAACTCTTTACCCGCTGCACGGAGACTCCTAGCCCTCCTCTCTCCTCTCTCTCCTCGGTAGCCTGTATTCTATCTTCTGTCTGTATGCATTGGCCTCTTCTAAGGACCTCATCCAAGTGGAATCATGCCATAGTTGTCCTTCTATCTGGCTTATTTCACTTATCATAGTGTTTTCCACTTCAACTATGTTATGATACACATATTAGAATGTTATTACTTTTCAAGGCCAAATAATATTCCATTGTGGATCTTTTCCACCCATCTACTGATGGACACTTAGATTGATTCTACTTCTTGGATATAGCGAATAATGCCACAATAAACATTGATGTACAAATAACTATGAGTCCCTGATTTCAATTCTTTTGATTTTATACCTACAAGTGGAGTTGCTGGATCATATAGTAATTCTATGTTTAATTTTTTGGTAACTGCCTTTCTGTTTTTCCAAGAGGGCTGCACCACATTACATCCCTACCAGCAATGCACCAGGGGCCAAATTTCTCTGCATCTTTGTCAACACTTAGTATTTTATTTTTTAATAAGAAGTAGTATTTCTTTGTGGTTTTGATTTGTATCTCCTTAGTGACTAAGGACATTGACCATCTTTTTATGTAAATCTTGATTATGTATATCTTCAGAAGAGGAAAACCTATTCAAATCCTTTGTCCATTTTGAGTTGAGTTGTATTAGCATTGAGTTGTACAAGTTCTTTATATATTCTAGGTACTAATCCTTATCAGATATTCACAAATATTTTCTCCCATTCTTGATCACGTCCTTTGATGTACAAACATTTCTTGTTTTGATGAAGCCCAACTTATTTATTTTGTCTTTTGTTGCTGTGCTTTTGGTTTCAAATCCAAGAAATCACAACCAAATCAATGGCATGAAGGTACTCTCTTGATTTCTTCAGAAAGTTTAATAGTGTTAGTTTGTTGGTTTAGGTTTCTGACTTGTTTGGATACTTATTACAGATGGCAGAAGGGAAGGGTTCAACTTCATATTTTGTATGTAGAAGTCTAATACAAAATATTTAAAGCTACTTGTAAAAACTAGCTCTACCTTTTCAGTGGTCTTAGCATAATGCTGAAAACCTTACAGGCTTTCTTATTGTGAGGGCCAATATATTTCAATGGACTCTGAAGTTAAGTGTGGAAAATAAAATAGCCACATATTATATTTGTATAAAAAAGAGAAAAGGGAATAATACTGTATCTGCATAACGCTTTGCTGTGTGAGGGAGTAGTTTCAGGTAAATAAGACATGAGAGTCAGGCTGCCTGGGCTTGAATCTTGGCTCTGTAACTTCCTAGTTGTAGAACCGCAGGCAAGGCACTGAGCCTAAGCCTCAATTTCCTCATCTGTAAAATAGGCACAGTAGTATCCACTTCACAGGAGTATTGTTAAGGTTAAATGGGAGCACTGACATGAAGTGCCTGTCACTTCCCAATGTGTAGCAACTGTGCGGTTTATGACAGCTATTGCAAGCCTTACACTCGTCATTAGCATCTCATCACAGAGGGTTGATGTCCCATTATTTCTGTAATTCCCACATTAACCCTGTGAGGTAAGCAGGCTGGTAATGAGAGTCTCATTATGCGGATAAATAAAATCAGGCTCAGAATTTATTTTACTGGACCAAGGCCATGTGCAAGAAAGTGATACAACGAAGCATGTGTTTTTCCTCTACCCCTAAAAGGAGCAACATTGGAAATAAAGCTACTTTTACACGGAGAGCTGCTTCCTGGGCCAACGTTCATTTTACTAAGATATGTGTCTGTCTTCTCGCAGCCTGAAATGGAGGCTTTAATATTCTCTACCTTTAATAAAAAAGGGAAACTAGTACACAGAGGGTCCCCATGCCGGGACCCAGAAATCAGGTCGAGACGAGGAACAGACACCAACTTTCCTAGAATGAGAGTGAACTACTGTGAGCTCGTCAAAACATTTCTCCAGTAATTACCAAAGCCTGAATGTGTAAGAGCAAATTCATGCAACAGCCCCTCCTGGCCGCAGACAGAGGGAAGCGCTGTGGGCAGGAACTGCTCCGAGTGCAGGGGACCTGCGCCGGCTCCGCCTGGCTTGAGCCGGAGGGCGGGGCGGAGCCATCTCTCAGAGCCGGTGCTCACATTCGTTTAGGAGACGGCTACACATTCTCTAAGGAAAACAAACACTAGCTGCCCACCATGGGCCAGAGGATATAGGAGATGTCCAGATAGAAAGACAGAAAGTTTTGAGAAATTTCAAATCAGAGGGGGAAATGCAAGTAAGAAAGAACTACAGCTTAAGGCAGGTAGTGTTAAATGCTTTAAACAATTTCTTGTAAAACTTCTACCAAAGTGCTCCTATTAACAAAAGCTAGGTCCTTAAGTTCCTCTTGTACAATATCCCCTCGGCTACCCCACCAGAGAACATCGTAGGGCATCTTCAGCCTCTCCAGACTTCAGTATGCAAAACCTCTTCCATGTCTTTCAAGCACTAAAGGGAAACACAGCCTTCCTGATGTAATAATGGGCTGGATGGTGAAGCTATAAATTTATTTGGATTTACGACCTGGCTTTCTCCCTCACCTCCATCCGCGCCAAGCCATCCGGGGACACTCCTGATTAATCATCTGTGGGAAAAGTACATTACTGCAAGGTGCATGTTCTCACCCAGACGCTCTCAGCGAGACCCTGGGAAGCTAGCGAGAGGCTTTCAGGAGGGAGCTCCGTAGAAGGCAGTGAATATCTGGCTTTTTTCTGTCCCTGTCTGTTGCCTACAGTTGGAATGGAAATGAATGTTTTCAGGTTCAGGGAAGCTCGAAAAGTTCTGCAGGCTGAAGAATGAAGGCTGCTCAGCAGGAAGCCCCACATGGGGTTGCCAGCCAGGCCACTGACAGGTGATTCTGGAGTGGGGCAAGGTCTCATCTGTCCTGAGAGGCTCCGGTCAGCCACCTTCTTCTGCAGTATCATAGAGTGGAAGGAGGCAGACCTTGAAGAAGAACAGCCTCTCATTCGGCTCCTGCCACTTAGTGTGTTAACCTGAATATAGTCTCTTCTCTGAGTTTCAGCTTTCTTCCTTAATCAAAAGAGAGGGAGAGAGAACCCCTCTTATTTAGAGGAGCTGTAATAGCATCTAAAACCGCTCCCAATTACCCCTCTTCCTAGTATGCACACCCTTGTCTAATCTGAGTGAGCTGGCCTAGTGGCTCCCTCTAAAGAAAGGAATCTAGCTGCCAGGTGTCATGGTGCAGGCCTGTAATTTTAGTTAGTGGGGTGGTGAGGCAGGACAATCACAAGTTCAAGTCCAGCCAGGGCAACTTAAGTAATAGCCTGTCTCAAACTAAAAAAATAAAAAATAAAAAGGGCTGAGGATATAGATTGGTAGTGGAACATTTGCCCAGCAGGCAAGGTTTAATTCTCAACACTGAAAAACCAATCCAGAATATGGCACTCATGAAGGGCCATGGTTCTCAGACTAGGTGATAAGACTGTGACTCCCCTCCGGCTTGTTCCATCTCTGGTGCCTTCTCTTGCTACCTTGCTGTGAGATGACCATGGAAAAGCTCCTATGCAAACAACTGAGTGCAGCCCCCAGCCAAGAGCTGGAAGGACCCAAGCCCCTCAGCCCAGTAGCCCACATTGAGCTGATTCTTACTAACTGCCCTGCGAAGGAGCGAAGGAGCAGACCCCCTCCAAGCCGAACCTGAAGGTGACTCTGGCCTGACCAGTAGCTGTATGATGGCTTATGAGCAGCCCAGAGTAAGAGGACTTAGCCAAGCTGCATGTATATTCCTGAATCATAACAATGATAAGAAAGTAATAGGTTACCATTCTAAACCCCTAAATGTGGGGGTGATTTGTTTGGTAGCATGGATAGCTAGTATCGTGCTATTGAAAACTGGTCTAGGGTACCACGTACAGTGCCCAGCCCATGTGAGGGAGCCATGACCATGAGCAGGAGAGGCGCTGTGTGCCTTGCAATGCATTTGCAGGAAGATGGTGGTGTGAAAGCAGAGGGCAGAGTGAGGGAAGAAGATGGCATTTTCCAAGAAATCACAAACTAAGCAGAAACTAAAAAGAGAAATAGAGCCAAATGCCAACTATTTTGTGACATGTGATCATCTCTCTTTTCCGTAGTCCCAAAATATTTCACTGGTGCCAAGATGATAGCAATAACAGGGCTGGTCCTATGTTGTGTAGTTGTCCCTTTCTCCTTGCTCCTGTCCTCAGAGGCAGGGCCACACTCCACGGTCCGACCCCATCACAAGGTCAGACACTATCATTTGCAAATGCAAGCTGTAGCTTGTAATCATTCTTCTTAAAAAAAAAAGTTGTTGTGCTCAGTGTTTCTTTTCCTGTTGAGATCTGTTCTTTCCAAGTCCTGTCGCCAGGTGTTTTCAGCCTGACCTCCAGCTCTTCTTTCTATTTGCTTTCACTCATCTGTGCTTCTCTTGAAATCAGCACTCATATTCCCTGGCTCTTGATCAGAGTTAAGAGTGCTGTTGTCGCCTCTCCCTCTATATGGTGGTCTCCAGCATCTTGAGGCAATCTCTGGTACTCTCCCTGCTGGCTCGAGCGCCGACCCCAAATCTGCAGCCGATTCCCAGAACCAGTGGAGGGGCAAATAATTTCAAGGTATTCTGAGATTTCAATGAACAAATCCCTGTGAGCAAAATGTGGGTGGAAAATCTCAGAGGACAGGTCACAAATTTAATGCTTTTTTTTAGAAGCCACACAGGACACAGGCCCCTCCAACCTAACCAAGTTTGCAGAGTTAGCCAGCACTTGCAGGCTGCTCTCCCAAGTGTGTTAGGGATCCTTGCTGGCACCATTACTAGGGTGAGGAGAACAGAGCTGTTAACACCACTCCTATGACAAAAAAGAAGACCAGGTAGGAGGAGGCAGACATGAAACAAATCAAGGGAGTACAACAAACAGGCACTTCTGGAATTCACTGCCAGTTTCAAAAGGCCAAGCCATGTTTCTCTGACTTCCTTCCTGGCTTCAATGCACCAAGAATCAGGACCCCAATCTAATGGGAGCTGCACCTCCACAGGGAACATGGCTTTGCGTTATAAAGAAGAAAAGCCTATGGTGATTTCATAGTGGTTCCAGAGGCCTTCTTTAGCAACAGGACAGGGATGGTCAAAGATGCCACAGGTGGGGAATGGGAGTGCCAGCAATGGAGCTCATAGCATGAAGCCCATTAATGAAGATAAAGCAGGGCAGTAACTCCCAAGAACTCACATTAGGTGAGAGAATGACTATTGCCCTGGCAACCCCTCCTCCATGAGGGCAATCTCAATTCACAGTTGGCCAAACCCCAATCCAAACAAGGACTAGCTTCTTCCATCACTACTCTCCTAGGTCCTGGATATAGAAACAGTACCTGCCCTCTGGAGACACTGTGTGAGCCACAGACAGGAAGCCTGAGTCTGGGCCTTCCTGCTTTGGTTGCCCTAATCTCTGATCCAGCAGCCACTTATGGGGGTGATTGATCAGAATAACCCACTTAGGCTGGCGATTGGCCATCACCTGCCTGCCTGGCAATGACTGTTTCACACCCACCTGCTTAATAGTGATTGGTCAGCACTTCCTTGCCAGGAGTGATTGGTCAGGACCTACCTATTCTGTCAAGATCCTATTGTCTGGCACTTGTCGATCAGCACCTGCCTACTTGGTGGGAATTGGTTGGCATCTGCCTGCCTGGTGGTCAGCACTTGTGTGCTTGACTTGATGGGCTGATGCTGTCCATGATCTTGCCTATGAATTAAGTAAGCACACTTGTCAAGGAGGCTTGGCTCTGAATGGGAAAGGAATGTCCATCTCATACTTTACAGTTTCTAGGACATTTGATCACCTTTTCTTTCTTTAAATTTTTAACAACCCTGAGATGCATACCATTAGTCCACTTTTCCACAAGCATTCATTCATTGATGTGATATACATTTGAGAACACCCACTCTAGGTCCAACCTTCGAGAAGTCTGGGGATAGAGAAGTGAATAAATGCAGCTGCTGCTCACAAAGAGCATGAACTGCAGGAGGGAACGAGGATATCATCATGCTTCTCCTAACACTAACCAACAGCTTGTGCGCGTCTGCATGCCTAATGCTAACCTAGACACCTTGTGAGTAGTAACTCAGTCCTTATAAAAACTCCTTGAAGTGGGTAATCTTATCCCCATTTTACAGAAAAGAAACTGAGATCTAGGAAAGTTAACTGGATTTCTCAAATTCTCTTAGCTGGCAAATAGCAGTGATAAAGATTCGAACCCAAGAAAGCTTGCTTTAAGATGACTTTAAATACACTGTTAGACAGTGTACTCCACCTACCTCCATAATCAATGCCATCGTGACTTGTTGAGAACCAAAGAAATTCCTAGCTTGCTATTTTAATCAGGAGGAATGGGTAAGGCAGAAGAAGAGAAATCTGGGACAAGAGCTAGATTACACAAGCCTCTCTCAGAACCCTAAAGGTCCACATCACTGCTATATTTAAGACTTTGTTTTCATTAAAATAACTATATAAAGTAAAAATATCAAGACTTAGATATATTTAAATATTCAAATTTAACAAATGATTTTTATGTATATCCCATATTCAGTGGAGTTGGGCTACTTACAAGAAAAATCCCAAGATTCTAAAAACAAATGGATTCATTATGCATCTTAGATGGGGGGGGGGTCTGGTAACAGGACTAGAATCTCTTATAAGAAGGCTTCAACCTCTTCCCTCTTGTCGATGCATCTCTGTGGTTGGATGAGTTTTCCCTTGGAAATAAGGTCAAAAATGTAAGTTTGTTACTTCTGTGATTGAAGGTCTAGGAGCCAGAGTCCTCCAGGTCTCCTGTGACTGGCCTCAAATTTCATTAGTTGAAGTGCTAGCAACAGTACAGTGACTATAAAAGACTTTCTACAGCAAGATGGCCTGGATTCTAGTTGTAATTCTGTGGCTTCTTAGTTGTGTGACATTTGGAAAATTATTTAAATGATCTTTGTCTCAGTTTCCCCATCTATAAAGCAGACCCATTAATAGTACCTTCCTCCTAAGTTTGCTATGAGTATTTCAGTGTATGAATGCTAAAAGGCAATTCATTTCTTAAACATCAGTTAACCACGTTGTGCCAGGCCCCATGCATGGTGCTAGGAAGTACAAAGCTGAGTAAAGCAGGAAGGAGGAGAGCCCAGGCACAACTGCACAGTCCAGAGTGGGGCCAGACTCTCCTGTGGGTTACTGCAGAGCAGCTAGCCCAATCCTTACCCGGCTATTTGTCAAATGGGAGAATCTGGGCCCTAGCCTCGATAGTCAGCAACCTGGAGAAAAGCGGCCAGATAAAGAATGTGTAGCAGTCACGGAGATAGGGTAGGGTCTCCATACCACACAACATCCCATGTGATTCTTGCTTTGCTTGTGAGATGCTCTGACTCTTCCCTGCCTGGTACCAAAAGCCTGATGCTTTGGCTTACAAACTGTATTTATGCCTTAAAATCATGTACACTCCTATATTCCTCCATGGAAATTAAATTTTTTAGTGAAGCTTTAAAGTCACACTTTTTATCAATTGCAGGAAATTTAGAGAGGAAAAAAAACCAAAATGAGAAAATAAAAATCACCCATCACCCCACCACCCCAAGGCAACCACTGTTCACTTCCTCCAAATCCTTTCTATATACATTTTTAACACAGTTGAGATCATACTGTATAATCAATTTTGTATCTTGCCTTTCAGAAATGTGAATTTAAAAGTCAAGCACCCAAGAACCCCAGCTATCTCATCAACACTTCAGATGCCTCAGAAATGCATTGGAATTTTTAAAAATTGATTCTACAACCCCCCCACTTCTCTTCTGACCACGTGGGGTTCACAGCAGAATACACATGATATAGACACATCCCCTGAAGTGTAATAGATTTGAATTGCACACAAGTTGGTGAATGAATGTCTAAATAATTAGGAGATTAATTAATTTAAAATAGAGGAGGATGAGAAAAATTTGAAGCCACAGATTCAACAGAGGTCTGCAAGCGTGTCTTGCTAATGAAACAACACAGAGAGATGAAAGACACGGGCGTATGGGATGCTTAAGCGCCAGTTGCTCACACCTGATGTGTGTCAGACTCTTTCAGACCTGTCGACCTGACTGCCTGGTTCTTGTGGTCAAGAGGCCTCCTGATATTGTGAGTACCAATGTTAACAAAGAGGTTAAGTATGCAGGTGCCAACACCAGGCAATTTAGGTTCAATTCAAGCCCTGCTGCTTATTAACTGTCTGACCATGGGTAAATCATTTAGTCTCTCTGAACCTCAGTCTTCTCACTGTAAACAGGGATGGTGCTAATATGCCCTATTTCATAGTGTTATTATAAGAATTATCTCGGTCCCTATGTGTAAAACATTCCAAATACACAGTGAAATCTAAGTAAGTGTTAATTCTTACTAGCTGGGAAAACATTTTAGAAAAATCACTTTTTCATACTCTTTGTAATTATAGTAAAAAAAATTTACATTATGATTCAGCACCTTTAAACAAATCTGCTATTATATATATATGTGTATATATATGAACATATATACAAATGAACGTGTTTATTTCATTAAATTCTGGATATCATTATCCACATGATGTAGCCATATTTTCTATTTTATTTCACTTTTTATTGTTGCCTAAAGGGAATACAAAATAGTAAAAAAAAAAAAAAAGAAAGAAAAGAAAAGAAAAAAGAAACAATACAAACTTCACCAAACAAAACAATAAGAATTTAACAATGGTTGCTGTATTGTATAATGTTGTCTTCAAATGAGTTGTTCGGATTACCAGACATAAGCATGCAAAATTGTTTTTAAAAAGTTACAAGAAATTAAAAAGGACAAGAAAAAAAAATTAAGCTCAACTGCTCCCTTCTGTAGACCAACAGAAATCAACAGCACAATTATCCAAGCCACCTCACTCACATACATAAATACACCTCCTCCCCTCTCCTGTCCTTTTCCTCATCCCAGTTTTTCCTTCCTTTTATTTTGCTTTATACAAGTGCTAGTTGCAACTCACTAAACTGATTTCACAACTTGCTGTAGTTCTAAATCAGAAGTCTGAAAACCACTCGCCTAAAAGAAATCACATATTTTGGTCTAAGAAAAGCCTGGAATCAGTCTCCACTCTGCCGATCATTTCTGTGTAACCACAGGTAGTTTCCTCTTCTGTAAAATGAAGATCGTGCCTGTCTACAACACGGCCCAAGACCTGGTACTTAGTAGGTACTCCATAAGCTGCAGCGTTTGTTATTTATCTGCTTTGTTATGCAAACAGGACTCGGAGATCATCTTGCCTCCATTACCAATGCCTGGGGGACCTCTAAATGCAATTACCAGGAGGCTTTGTTTCAGGAGTTGGGATTGAAGCCGCTTCCGAGGTCTGTGATACCCTCACTTAACAGCGTGCTATTTGGATTTGATTTTTTAAAGTACTTCCTTTATTTTAATTTAGATCCCAGGGACCTAGAAAGTACACCGCTGCTTTTTTCCCAATAAAAATCAGAGCAGCAATAAGCATATTGCATTTGAAATGGTGAGGCTGGGTGAGCTGGCAAAGGACACCACATTAGGACTTGGCTCACTCCCAGGCTCTACTAGAGAACCCAAGTCCCTGGAGGAAGCAGGAAGTCCTGCGCCCATCTCCCAGGATGGTCGGCTGAAAGAAACCTTGGCTTTAACCAGCTCTAATGACGAGGCCCATGAGACAGGAAGGAGAAAGAGAAATTGTCTGAGGTGTACACTGTATGAATGGCAAGCAGGAACTGGTCCCCTGCAGTGCATACCCACGCTGGGACCAGGGCGAACACCAACAGCCAGCCTTCTTGGTTCTCCAAGCCTGACCATAGCTCAGTGCTTCTTCAGGCCTCAGGCCTCAGTTATCAGAGGTATTTTAACTCCTGGTCATGTTCAAGATCACTATACTTACAAAAACAATTTCAATGATTAAAAAAATGTAAAGATGTATGGCACATACTAAATGGCAGGTATGTTTTAACTGCTTTACCTACTTACTAATGTAATATCCACAGTCTTATCAGAAAGATGTTATTATCATCATCCTCATTTTAAGAATTTTTTAAACTGAGACACAAGGATGTTAGTAAATATCCGTGGCTGGGAGTTACCCTGGCTGAGACTTGAACGCAGGAAGCCTGGCTGCAGAGTCCCTGCCTGTCGGTTGGTGACGTGAATAGTCAGCCTTTCTGATGGGCTTCAAACTCTCCTTGTGTGTTAACTATTTAATCTTACCACCAACACGATGAGATCCATGTTGCAATTGCACCCCATTTCTTAGGATAAGAACCCGAGGTCTCAGGCTAAAAGCCTATTGGCATTTTCCCTGTGCCCAGAGCTCTCTCTTCTGGAAGTTTCAAGGACAGAGAAATTGAGAGGGTTCTGTTTGTCAGTGGTGCCCTCCTGTGTAGGAGAGAGGTGATGTCTGTTGACCCATTCATCAAAACATTTTCTAAAGATCATGTCAGGCACAAGGCCAATGTCTGGGGATTTAAAGACGCACACAACTCCTGCCTTCAAGCAGGTTACAGCCCAGGAACAGAAAGACTGATCTACAGCTCAATCAGACATGATGTTCAGGGATTTCCATGGGTAAAAATCCTTGTGTCCTCCTAACACTGAGCTTGATTTTATTACCTCATCTTGTAAACTGAAGTCAAAGGTGATAAAACCAGGATTTAACCTAGGTTTGCCTGAATACAAAGCCCATATTCTCAACCACTAAGTCATACCCAATCCTCACTCCAGCATATAGAACCTAAGTATATCTCTGAGTTATTACTCCAATATTCAGCTCACCAGTCTCCACTGTGAAGTAGCCTGTGACTGAGCTCCACCCTTGACCCCAAGGGTCAGGAGTCTAAACTAGTCTAGATGACATCATTGCTTCCTATGGTGATTGGTTCACAAATCAGATTTCAGCCAATTGGAACAAGGTGTTTATACACACAGAAACTGGTTTAAAGTAATCAAATCAGAGAGAAGCTCTGAACTTTCCTCTGGTCAGTGTAAGGAGAGTCATTCTTTCTTTCCTCAGCAGAAAGATAAGCGAGACAGCATGAAGCCTTGGTCACATTGGCAGCCATCTGGCCATTAGGAAGAAGGCCAGGCTGAGGAAGGAGCCAGCTCAGAAGCGTACAGAGGTGAGAAAAGAGCTGAACATCCCAGGCACAGCCCTGGACCCAGTGCCTGAGGCTTACGCAGTCCACCCCTCAGTTTATTGTGAATCCAGGAATCCTCTTTCATGTTTAGATCGGTTTGTCTACTTGCAAATGAGGACATTCTAACTCACATACAAGGTGTTTGGAAGAGACTGTGAATTATGAGACTTACAGTTATCATCCTAAACTTACCTATTTGTCAAGTAAATATGACCAAGCTACCAAACAATTGGCATATCACAGGAACTTCACTGCCCCTTCCCCTCCCTGCCCTCCCATCTCCTCCCATTTCCTCAATGTTTACTTACGTGACATTTCTAGATTTTTCTAATACAATTTTCTTAAAAATTTAAATTCTCCAAACCAGAAAATGCATGAAAACATTTGACATTCATTTTTCAACTAAAATGTACGTATCTCCATAACTTTGTGCACGTTAGTAAGAAAACAAAGAGTGTCACCTCTATGGAAAAGGAGGGAGCTAACCATAGAAGCAAGCACAGCTCAAACTGGAAGAAAGAAAAATGATCACAAGAAAAAAATCTATGCCAACATTGTGATACTTTGGTGTTTATCAGATAGTGAAGTATAGAAGAAATGATAATATTCAGGGTTGGAGAGGATTTAGGACAATTTACATTCATACCCTCCTGGACTAAGTATTAATTAATTAAGTATTAATCAGTACCTTGTTCTCTGGGAAACAAGTTATAGATAGATAGATAGATAGATAGATAGATAGATAGATAGATAGATAGATATAGATATAGATAGATGTCTATATAGATATAGATATATCATTAGAGTCACTTTCTTCATGAAATTTAGTGTAAGGAAACAATCTAGGTAGTATGCAAGGATGTATATTCAAGGCTTTTCACTAAATTTCTTTCAGTAATGATAAAAATCATAATCAAGGGGCCTGGGAGATGGCTCAGTGGAATTAGCACTTCCCTGGCAAGCGCAAGGGCCTGAGTTCAATCCCCAGTTCCGCCAAAAAAAAAAACAAAAAAAAAATCATAATCAAAATATTCAACTGTAGGTGATTGGTAAAACAAATTGTGGCAGTCTATATGAGGGAGTTCCCTGCAGCTATTTAAAAAGTCTGTATACATAGATATATTTGAAAAATGAATGGCATGCTGTTTATGCTGTTATAAAGGCAGTTTACAAAACAAAAAATATTATGCATGCAATGTACATAAATGCAGATATGGTAAAGTAAATTTTATCTGTGAGCCTAAAATTAGAATCATTTAAAAACAGAACACGATTCTAAAAGGGTACGTCACAGTTACTTTAAAAGTTCCTACTCCTGTAATAATAAATACACAGGTTGCTGGGATGCATGGGCCCCGATGCCCGTGACCTGTAGCCAACTTGCTTGAACAGGGTGGGGCAGGCCACAGGGAGATGGAAAGTGACCCTGTCAGAGGCAATTCTGTGCTGTGAGAATCCTGTCATATGAGAGCAGGCTCATTGACCACCCCTAAAGGGCTCCAGATGCAAAGAATGAAAAGAAATTGCAGCAGGGAAAGGGAAAGGGCAGAGAGAGCAAGGACCTACAAAACTTTTCAACATACTGCAATTGCTCCCCAAGTTCTTAACAATAATAGCAGCCCTTGGGAGGCTGAGACAGGAGGGTCGCTGGAGCTCAGGAGTTCAAGAGCAGCCTGGGTGACTCAGCGAGACCCTGTCTCAGAAAGAAAAAGAAAATAATTGTTACAACAAATGCTGGGGATAAATGATTTTTAAAACTCCATGTATAGATCAGGAAAGATTTCTTGGTAATTAAAAACTTAATTTACATTAATTTACCAATGCTATTTTTAACACTTTGCTAATTTTGATTTATGTGTGAAAATTTATAAAGCAAATGTAGTATTGTGTTCATGCCATTAAATATATAGGTTTTCTCATTTTTAAGTAAAAAGAGACATGTTTGGACAAATTGAATGTGATGACACTTGTAATCTATACTTTAAGAGATTCACAGGTTAATACAAAATTTGTTATATTTCATTATTTCTTACCACATCCTACATACCATAGCTTCTGTCCTACTGTATTTTTCTAGCTCTTTTTTCCTTTGAAGTTAAGAATCTAAGTTCCAGAAATATTAATATAAAATAAGTCAGAAATTGGATTATCTGGGTATGTAATCTGTATGTGTGTGTAAAAATATTAGCAGTGGTTGTTGGTAGCTGATCAAATTATGGGTAATTAAAATTATTTTTTCTTTTCTTGACTTGCCAGGATTTTCTGGCATTTTTTATACCAGGCACCCTACTAGTACAAATTTTGATCAACAAACTCAGCTATTTAAGAAATGATACATGCTTAATTTAACTTCTCTTTATAGCCCTTCCATTTGTGGCAGAAGCGCAGTCTGTGCAAGTCGGAGTCCCTGTCCCTGGGGGCTGTCAGAGCAAGTGTCAAGATCTGTGTCCGCTGTTGCTACCACACCGTCAGCTCTGCCTGCCCCTTGCCTGGACCACATCCCCTCACCCCTCCCAACCAGCTTCCTGCCGGGTTTCCCACAATACCTTGCTGGACCCCGCAAGCCCTGTGAGGCTTTCTGAGGTCCCTCATCCACCCGATTCACCCCCCACAGCCACCTCTCGCCAGCTTGCCTGCACCATGCAGGTCATTGGACCATTCCCGCCTCCTCCCAGCCCTGCACACAGGTGGGGGTGGGGCCAGCCTCTCACTTCTTGACTCCACCGTGGCCACCAGAAGTGGCCCTCACCCCTGCCAGCCTCAGTGTGGTCTGGGCGGGATGAGGAGCAAGGGGTGGAGTTACTTCAGCGCCCCCCCCATCATGCAATGCTTTCGCCTTTATTTTGTTCCTCTTGCTCTTCTTCTATCTAGCAAGTTTTATTGAGTTCTGGAGCAGTGTATACAGGAATTATCACACACACAGACACACACACACACACACACAACAACAACAACCGAAATGCTGAGTCTGATCAATCACATACATATATTCCTATCTTTCTTTTTTATTAGTATTTGCATGCCATACGTAATAGTTACATTGATCTTGGAGAACTGATACATTGACTTATCATAATAACTTCACTGCCCTGCTCCTTCCTGCCATCCCATCCTCCCATCCCCAAATCCTCCTTGCCATTTTCCTCGAGGTTTACTTCCTTGTTTCCTATATCTATCTTTTATTTTGCTCTTTAAATTATTTATATTTTGTATTTTCTTGTAAAGAAACTATGTGATGTTTAACCTTCTATATCTGATTAATTCCACTTAGCATTATGACCTCAAAGTAAATCGATTTTCCTACAGTGACTCAGATCTTTCCTTCTTTATGGTTGAGTAGTACTCTATTACATGTATGTACCCCATTTTCTTTACATATTCTTCCAAGTTTTGTTTTGTTTTCAGGGGCAAAAACTCAGGAATTTGACTCTTTTGTTCTCTGGTTATGCTGTGTCCCATGCCCTACTATGCGCATACTTATTTAAGTAAATCAACCCAAAAAACAGTTCCCTCATAGTCTCCTTTTATCAAGCACAATTCTGTTGAGACTCAGTGAAAACAATGAACATGGGAAATTGCTTGTTACTATCCATCCTAGCTATTGGGTTCATGGTATTTTAGCTGTATTTGTTCAGCAGAATCTCCAGTGTTTAAAGCAGCTCCTGCTTATTCTTCTGACTTCATAGATGAGGGTCTGTGCCTCTCCAGCCAATGCTAGATTTAACTTGCAGGCAAGACCCTATGCTGGTGAAGGTGCAGCATCTTTTTGGAGGTTCCTCAGCTATAGCTCAGTAGGTTCAAACCTGGGACTAGAAGACAGGTCTTCTGAATCCAAAATCCCATCATTTTTCTCTGCATCTCTGCTTTTTGAGATTGACTTTGCAAGCCAAGCCCTGTGCAAAATTACCAGTCACTTCCACACAGGGTGTCTGCAAGACTTCGCTCTGATTTGTGAGTCTAATCCGGAGTGGGACTGTCGTTGCTTCAGATGCTTACGAGACACAGTTGTCAGGTCCAGCTCTCAGCTTCCAAACGATTAACTGCTCAAGTACAAGACAGGGAAGGAGAGGCGCAGCGTCTGCAGCCAATGAAGAAATCCCCAGGGGGGCTCTTCTCTGCTGTGGAGTAGAGAAGGTGTCAGCTTTCCAGGTGTGGGTTCTCAGGTGCTCTTGGGCTGCACTGATGCAAGCTTCCAGTGTGCTGTGCCAAGGACACCATAGTCCTGTTCTTCTCTTTCACTGGAGCCTAGATTCAGTCTGGACTCCGCCCTTCAACAAGGGCTTGAGCAGCTGCACCCCTGAAGGAGCTCCGAGCTCCACAGGGAGACAGATGGAAGAAGCCATGTCAGAGGACAAATAGCAAAGGGTCGGAATCAGGACTCTGACCAACAGAAAAGGATAGAGGTCAAAGGATGTGCTCTCTCTTCTCACAGTTCTGAAGAGTGCCATGGGAAAGGTTGAGAAGACTTGTCATTGTTGTGGTTTGTATCTAGATGTCCCCTTAACACCTCATACAATCCTAGGCAGGACCTTTGGATGGTGATTGGCTTATAGGGGTACCATAGCTGACTTGCCATTAGGAGATGGGGCTGGTCAGAAGAGGAGGGAGACTGTGGGCACAATTCAGAAGGTTGTCTCTCTCTTCTCAGCTTCTTCCCTGTCTCTCTCTGTCTGTTTCTCTGTCTCTGTCTCTATGTTTCTGTCTCTGTCTCTGTCTCTCTCTGTCTCTGTCTCTCTGTCTCTCTGTCTCTCTCTCTCTCTCTCTCTCTCTCTCTCTCTCCATCTCTCTCAAGTAAAACTTGAAGAGAACAAACTCAGAAGCAGACGAGCTGGGTTTGAGCCACCACTGAGCTATTAGCCAGCCCCCTGGGAAGCATGAGCTTCCTTGTCTATGAAACAGGGCCGTGACAGCAACTACCTCAAAGAGTTCTTGGAGAAACATCAAGTGAAAGCACCTGATATACAGAAGAGTTCTATAGATGCTGTCTGCAGTGTCAGTTAGTGTTATGGTGTTACTCTTGCTTTTGTCGCCAGAGTTGTTTGGCAGTGGGTTGTGCTTTCTTAAGTGGTAGCTGGTGCCCCAACGTTGCACATGTGTAAGCAGGGGGTCTACTGCCAGGAGCACTTGCTAAGGTTGGTTCAAGCTTTGTGGGTCAGGGAGGGCTAAAGAATCGATGGGCCCCACTTTCTGTCTCTTTCTGTCATGAGCTAGAGGCACACCCCTCGGAACACACCCCACCCCTACCCCAAGCCCTCCCTTTCTGGCATCTGGGGAGCAACCCCATGCCCCCAACACTTATGTTTCCAAGGAGAGTCACCAAGCCTGTGTCCAGAAAGTACATGGCCTTGGTGCAGCCTAGATGACAGAGGCTGCACATTCCCCGCCAGCGATCCCCAAAGGGGGTGAGAGTGAAGTACGCAGTAGTGGCCTTCACTCTGCCCACATTAGGTATGACAATGAGCAGTAAACACCTTGGAGTGAACTGGAGCAAATGCAGACAGCAAGCAGTGAGCGGAATGAGCTGGCTGCTGCAGCGCTTGCTGGCACAGATTCATCTGCTTGCACAAGTGCGGAAGGCTCAGGATCCAGCACAAGTCTGATGTGAAAGAGGCTTTCTATATGACCTTGGGAGGGTGGATTAACAGGAAGAGGAGATGGGGTGGGTGCAGCAGTGTGCCCTGAGCCAGAGAGACCAGAGGGCACTGTGCATTCTGGACCAGGCTCGTAGGTCTGCGAGGCCAGTCCTTGCACACGCAGGTCGGAGGCCTACAGGTGGCTGTGGGAAGTCGCTCTCATTTGGTGTGCACAGAGGATCTTGGTGAGATGTCATGACTCATGGCAGCCTTCTCAGGGCTCATCACATACAAAATGTAGCTGGCCATACTTTGGTAGGAGCCCAGGGACTTCAGGGAAGAAAGCAGGCTCCTCACTTTATCAGGACAGCTTCTGCACAGGTGTGAAGTTGACCTAGGACAATTTCAAAGTCATCAAAGAGACCCTGCATCTATGGTGATAAGCAAACTATCAGCAATAACACTTCGCTCATTAATAAATTAACTAGTTCATTAATTAAATGATATTTTGCTGATTACCTAGTGTGATGGTTAATTTTATGTGTCAACTTGACTGGGCCGCAGGGTGTCTAGACATTTGGTAAAATGTTATTCTGAGTGTGTCTATGAGGCTGTTTCTGGATGCAATTAACATTTGAATTGATAGACTGAGTAAAGCAAATGGACCTTCCTAATGCGGGTGGAACTTGTCCAATTACTTGAAGACATGAATGGAACAAAAAAGGCCGAATAAGAGGGAACTCAGCCTGCGTGCTTTGAGTGGCAAACTGCCTCAGACTGGATCTTACACCATCAGTTTTCCTGGTCTTTAAAGTAAATCTGTTAATATGGGCACATATATGTATATACCTTATTAATTCTGTTCCTCTGGAAAATCCTAATGTACTTATTATGTGTCAGATGCTAAATTCTGAGCTCAAATAGCTTTATTCAGCAACCCCTTTAGCAGCAGACATCAGTGAAGAAATAGGTGAACACCTCATAGAAATGCCAGAAGTTGTTCTTGAGCACATATGAGGCTTCCAGAAAGAACTTTGAGAGACTAAAATACAACAGGATGGAGATGCTAAAGGAAGAGACAAAAGCCAGAGTCATTCATTGCTCTTAATAACATTGCAATTAAAACTTGTCAACTAGAGAAACATGCATGCTTGTGTGTGTGTCCACCACGCAGAACTGAACCCTGACAATCAGCTGCCCGATTTTGTGAATCAGCCCAGCACTGTACATTAACTTTCAGGGAATAAAGACTACAGGTTTGGATTTTCAGGGAAAGAGAAGAAAATGTGTTGGTGTGTTATGTCTGTAAATTCCTGTCTTTCACATAAGCACAGAACAAGTGTAGGTAGGTTTACACAAAGACACATGCAGAGTTTTAGTTGTCTTTAGGAGTTAAACCTGTGCTGTAAATTGTCCTGGGTTTCAGGCCTAGTGAGTCCTAGGATTTGTGTGACCCATGAGACAGAGCCTGTGTTGGGAGAATGCTGTTCCAGAATGCTGTTGGGACTTCAAAGAGCCCACTGCAAATAAGACTAGGGCAGGACTCCTTAGGCAAGGTGTGCGCAGGTTTATTTCTTTTGGACAAGTATGCCTTGTTCTCAATGGGCCCACCTGGAACTAACCTGGGCTCAGAGCCAGATTGTAGGGGCAGGTGAGCCACCCAGGCCCACAAGGGAGGCAGGACGTCAGGGCTCCCCATGCACACAGTCATCACAGAGGCTGCCGTCTTTCTTTCATTCAGTGCAAAGTGCTGAGGCTCCTCAAGCTTGATTTCTAGGGCTTTCTCCTGTTCTCTGTCCATTGTTCTGAGCTGGCTTCTGAGGCCATCTATGGACTTTATTCTGCAAACACTGACCATGGGCCTATTGTGGACCAAGAATTGGATTAGGTATGAAGAACTGAGCTGTAACAAATCATAGGACCTTTCTCTGAAATCATAAGGAACAGAAAGATATAGAACTGCTGGATTCAGTACTACGCCACAACTGTTTATACATCACTGTTTTCTTCCTAGAGTCAGATATGTGAAGTGATCATTAACCCCCTTTTTCTAGCCTTCCATTAGTAAGTTTGCCACCAACTGAGATATAAGACATAGATGAAAATCAAACCACCACATTTGAAGGTGATCTAAAGAACATGACTTTAGAGCTATGGCCACTGTGGAGAATGGACTGCCCACTTTATAACTTTTTCCATTGCGAAGCCTGCCCTAAGAAACTAAGGACCCTTGGTTCTGGGTCCTGAATGCAACCTCTCTGAAAGTGGACCTATGAAAATACAGAGAAAGTAGAGCTGAGTATTCCATTCCTCTTCTGAAACTTGCCTGTTACCTAAATCACTCTCCTTTGGGGTACAATTGTTGAAGAAGCATAAGGGTCATAACATGACTTGTGCTGTCATGTCTGCATGTAAGAGCACATGGCAAGGGAGGGGAGGCCCCTTCCAACAGTATGTGTGTGTGTGTCTAAGTTTTAGGCTGCTAACTAGAAGAAGTTGAACTTATGATAGATAGGTACCTGGTTGCTATTGAGACCATGGCTAAAACAGCTCTGGACCTTGTATCCAGATGCCTAAGTTTAAATCTTGACTCTGCCACTTATTAACCAGGAAATTTTGAGCAAATCTGCTCACCTTTCCAGGATTTGGGTCTGTTCTCTGAGGAGTACACATACTGATGTTCAGGCTCCTGTGGAGGGCCACTGGGAGGACAAAACTGCGCTTGTTGGGGGCAGATGGGATATATTCTGTACACTTTGCCCTGGAGCTCTTCTTCCTGAGAGAAATACAATACATGGGCCTGCTCTGCAGGCTAAGCTGGACATCAGCTTGAGGCTCAGGTATCACTGAATTAAAAGAGGTCGCTTCTAACCACAAGGCCTATTGGATCTCTGTTTTATAATGGACCCAGTATAAGCCTGAAGGGCTTGTACTGCAGATTTTCCAACTTCTCAACAGCCTCTACATTTCTGGGCAGCTCAGGAAAGGTTTTTTATCAGGATAAAGTATTTTCTATCTCTGTCTTCTGGTCTATTATGCCACTGTGCAACACACGCACGCACACACACACAGCAGAGAATCCAACTTAACTATAATGGCTTAGTTGTTTTTCAAGTACAGAGGGAATTTATAAACAATTTCTTAGAAGTTTAAGGAGAGAGAAAAAGAAAAAAAGATCTTGTATCCTCCTCAGAATGGATTTTTAAAAATCTAAGAGTCAAGCTTTCTCTTCCCCAGAGATCTGATTATGATTTCTCTCTTTTCCTGTCTACCATTTCATGTGTATTAAATACCTGGTGTGGAGCTCTCTGGCGCTTCTTGCTGCATTCTGACTCCCCTTCCATGCTTACAGTGGTCTGTATCTCTTGGCTCCTTGTGGCTGGATGCAGCCAGGTGACCAGCTCTGGTCACTGAGTTGTCAGCGGAGGTGACACGTGTTGCTCCTGGAGCAGTGCATTTAACTAGGTGGCTGTCACTGCAGGACTCCAAAGCCCATTTTCTCCCACTGCATGGTGACTGCTAATGCCCAACATGGTGGCTGCTCCACCATGCAGACGGGTGTCTCATGAGTAGCCATGGAACACAGTCTCCTGCTGACCTATGAGCAGCTTGAACCTTAACAAGAAGTAACCTTTCCTGTCCTAAGACATTAGGATATGAGAGTTGTTTGTTACTGCAGTGTAACTCAGCCTATTTTGCCTGGTACACTCATAATAAATGAAAAACTATATATCATATTCAAACCAATTATCCTGATGTTGCTTTTATATAGTAGAGAACACAAGCTGACCATAGATGACACCAATTCATGGGAGACCAAGTGTGTCCTAGCTCTGCCACATTCACTTTTGTGGCCTGGTTTAAAGAGAAGCCCATGCTTCCCCGAGAACTGGCTTAGCCTTTGCATTAAACATCAGGCTGCTTCCTCTACCGCATGGCAGGTTTTCATCTCCTCTGAATAATTTTTTAGCAACTTGAGAAACTGCAATCCAAACATATAGTATTTTTGGCTGGAAATTAAAACACGTCACTTTTAAAACATAAGCAGCATGCCCTGAATGTTTATGGTAAAAAGCTCACTCCTGGCCAGACTGCAAAGCTCACACTACTGAGAGGCAAACCCTGGAGCATGCTAGCAGTTTGCATCCCAGTCCGTCCTTCCTACACAGTGCAGTGACTGCGAATCCTTTCTCCTCTGGCACATCAACTTCCAGGCTTTATGACTCCTTCCTACCAAAGAGTGACTGTCTAGAATTTCCCTTTGCTGTAGGGACGGTGATAGAGATGGGAAGAAAGGCTTCTGTCCACTATTCTGCTTTTGTGAGGAATCAAACATCTTGGTTCAAAGGAAATTTCCAGAAGTACTGCATGAAAGATGGGAGGGTGTATAGTTTTGTGCCACATTCATTCTTTGATCCATTTGTTAATACCTACAATGAGCAAGTGCCTGTGAAAAGCTTTCTGAGGGACCCTGATACAAAGTCCTTGCATCTCAGGACCCTGTCGCTGAACATTGGAGGCATTTGTTAGCATGGGTCATGAAAGAGACATAACATTGTCATGGGAATTTAGAAGAAGGAATCCTACCAGGGAGTCCAAGAGTGGGAGGGGAAAACGTGAACATTTTGGGCTCCCAGTTATCTACTCTTCACTCCACTTCTACCACCCTCTCATAAGGAGGCAAGTCACACGTGCATTGCACATTTAAATACTTGAGATGCTAAGGTCAAGCAACCATTGGGAGAGTTACATTTCACCCAGAGCTGCACCTAATTCCCAAATGAGTGTCAAGTGCCTTCACCTCGTCTATAAAATTGAGGTCGAATGAAAGTACTGACCTTATAGAGTTATTTTGAGAATTAATGATCAGTATGGAGAAAAAAAGTCCTTTGTCTGGCACACAGTAAGTGGACTGTTCCATAGGCTGATGTGGGGATTGAGCAAGATAATAAAGCACTTGGCAAGATGATTCGCACCCAGATCTCCGTGCATGTGAATGCTGCTGCTGCTGCTGCTGCTGCTGCCACCAATGGTGCTGTGGTGGGGATGGTGACAATGGAGATGATGAGGACAGCTCCAGCATCGCTGACATAGTTCATGTGGCACAAAAGCAAAAGGGGTATTTGTTTTGGCCAACACACACTTCCGGTGAAATTATGAATGTTTAGGATGCAACAAGTTAAGGAAGTCTGCAGAAGGATGATCCCTACCAGAATGAGCACACTGAGAAAATACATTTTCAAGGCATTGCTTCTTTATGTGACTTCTTAAAATGTTGGTTGGCGACAAAGCCAGAATTCTCTTATCAAAATGAAATCTGTAGAATACAATTTTCAGCTCAAACAATGTGGTTTATACAAAGCGCCACCCTTGCATGTCAGATGAGGAAATACAAAACTGTTCTATAATGGATATATTGTTTGCACACAAAAAGCCTTATGAATCCATGTTTCATGCCAGGCCTCATTTGGCATCCTCAGTAAAAGGGGAAACCGCTCTCTTCTCCAGAGGAAACCCCAGAGGAGACCTCAGCTCCATATTAACTGTCCCCTTTGTTCTTAACAAAATGTCAGAAGACCACACCCACCTCTTTGTTCCTGGGACTCCAGGTCCCTGAAGACAAGGATCTGGCTCTGATTACCACTGATCCTTTTCACTGGACTGAAAGAATTCTGGGCTGCTTCCCTCGGTGGTAAAGTCCGCACTTCAGAAGTGCACTGAGAGCCTACTGAGTACTCCACACTGGTCTAGGCACTCAGGGAGTCTGAAGGGGTTCAGACTCAGCCTTGACTCAGAGCACTGGCTGCTTCCTAGGAAGAGGGGAAGGGCAAGCCCAGGAAGCCAAGCAAAATTCGTGCTGTCACTAGGCAGCCATGGAACCAACCCTTTGCCACACCTTTGCGGCATGTCTACTGTGCTCTGGGAGTGATGCTAAGAAAAGAAGAGAGGCCAGCTAGAAGGCACACTTCCTATTTTCAGGAAGGCCAGAGCCCAGGCCTTTAAGCACTCACCAGAAGGATGGAACATCAAATTGAGAACCAGAGAACAGCTTTGGGAAGGGTCTTAAAAGCCCCAGAGCCCAGCATTACAGCTAAAGTCAGGTCAGTGACTGCAATCATTACTGCTCAGGAGACTTACTGCATGTTACTCAGCTTCTAGCCACTGCAGACCACTCCATATTTGGGGATGGTGAGCATCCAGCCCTTCCTTCCTTTCAACTCTTTGGGTTCCTATGAGAATTCCTGAAGAGTTAGTTGGAGAAAGGCCAAAAGTCCCGGTAAGGGGTACAGAGGGCTTCATCACTTCCCTCTCTACCCAGGCTCAGCTCTTCAGGAAAGACCTGTCTGAGAGGGGAACATTTGAAGGATGTCAATCAGATTAATAACAGGAAGAAGACTCTCCCAGGGCAAGCAAACAGCAAGTCTTATGGCTTAAGATTGGGATGGGTTTGGTGAGTTCAAGGAACTCAGAGTACAGTAGGAATAGTGGAAACGAAAGCAGAGGAATAGGCTTCAGCTGTGAGGGTGCTGTTTGTAGGGAAGTGGGAGCTACCATCTCATTGTTTAAACTGTTCCTTGGGGGGCTAGGTAGGGGGTAGACTGAAAAGGCAAGATGGGAGGCAAGGAAACTAGTTTAGGGGATTACTGCTATTGGAAAGAAAGAGGTGGATTCAGGCTATAGCTTGTAGGTGACAACTGACTGTACTCATGGATCCGAGAGGGAAGGAAAGAAGAATCCAGAGTGATTCCTGGCTTTGCAGATTGAGCAAGGGGCAGTGCTACTTAGTGAGGAATAGTGGTCACTGAGGTGTCGGGGGAAGGCCAGGTTTTGGTAAAGAAAAGGCGAGAGTTTTGTTCTGAGAACTGAAAGCCAGCAGTATCTCTGAGGAACCCAAGTAGAGACAGGCAAGCAGGGATTCATTATATGATTCCATGAGCTGGTGCACAGACAGGGCTAGAGATGCACATTTTGAAGTCTTTAGCATACAGGTGATATTTACAGCCAAGGAATGGACCAAGGTCACTTTAGGAGAGAGGCAAAGTTCCAAAGACTGAGCCTTGAGGTATTCTGACACGCAAAATCCTAAATGCGTCTTCTCTTTCCCCATCCACCCCCACCCCCACCCCGCACGGCAGGATAAACTGCAGAGGGAAAAGCCGAACCTCTAAGACCATTTTAACCTAATTTGAATATTGTATGTACATAATTAAAAACATTTGGCCCTAAAGATTAATAACTTCTTCTACATCTTCTGTTGACAGGCGCTCTGATTTGTCGGGCGGGGCAGGCAGGGGGGCTGCTTTCTGAGTTGATTAACACCTCCACGTTGCTTTGAGCAAAGTGTGGGGCGGCGACAGAAAATGCCACATTGCAGATGCCTGACTCGGGGATGGGACTCTGACTTCACGCCTCCCGATGGAGGCAGAGACTCACTTCTGACGGAGGGAAAGTATTACAAAAATATATATGTAACACATATTCTATTCCTGATTTAGGTCTATAATCTTATGAGCCAGACTGTAATGAATAAAGTTATAATTAGCTGTAGATGAAGAACACGCGGCCGTGTTTTCTAGGGTGCACTTTAGGGCTCCGGTCCAATCTGCACATTTACAAGCTGTGCTATTTGCATCGACTTCTACAGACTCCACTCAGAGACAGAAGAGGCTGCATTATTGATTACAGAGTGTGCATCCTGCTTATCTCCCTACTACACCCTGTGGGGTGTGCAAATGCAGGAGGAGGGAGCAGCCAGGAAATCCGGAAAACACTACCCCATCCTCACAGAATATTCCCTAAATAGAAGCTTTGGTGTTTAATCTATGCCAGAAAACCTCTGGCATCCCCTGCCCCCTAACAAGATTTATAGGCTTGGACTAATTGGATGTAAATTGACATAAATTGCTGAGACATAGGTTGTGGGACCTTAGGTAAGTCACTTCCCTTCTCTGGAACCTGGCTTTCCATGTAGAAAGTGAAAGTATGACTTTGAATATTTCTAGCTTCATCATCCAAGATCTATGTTTGATCAAAATAAAACCTAATAGGATTTCAAAGCAAACTCCTGCAGGACCAGGATTTACCCATGGTGCCAAGAAGCCCAGCCCCACACACTTCCTCTGTATATATGACGCAGTACACAAAAGTACATGGCTAAATGTTTAACAATTAACTCTCCTGTGGAAAAAAATGAGTTTTTTGTAGTGCTGGCCAATTTAGGTGGTGTAAACACTCTCACCCCCATAGACTGCAGCCTGTCAACATGAAGTCACTAAATATGGATTTGGGAACAGTGTATATATAATCAATTCTTATATGCCAGCCATCTGACCAAGTATGGGACCCTATCCATGATTTGCACTGGGAATAACTGATAAGTCAGCTCCTCTCTCTTCTGCCTCCTCTGGTCAAAAGACTTTTAGCAGGGGTCAGTACCATTGTTGCAGGTGTGACTAGAATGTGTTTGGTCTTCTGGAAGTTTCCTCCCATAATGTGGTATTGAGGTGACTGCAGCTTCAAGGTGAAAGGATCTTAGTCTAAATTCTGGCCTTGACACCAGCTCTGTGGCATCCACCAAGCAGTGTAACCTCTCTGGGTGAGCATCCCTATTTCACGGGTGTGTTAGCCAACTCTGGCTGCCATGACAAAGTGCTCCATACTGAGTGGCTGAAACAATGGAGACAATGGAGATATGTCTCCTCACCGTTCCAGAGGTTGAAAATCTGGGAAGAGAGTGCCAACATGGTTAGCTTCCAGTTGTGGGCATTCTTCCTGGTTGCTGACATTCACCTTCTTGTTCCCTCAAAGGGCATCTAAAGTACTGGTATCCCTTTCTTGTTTTATAAGGACATCAACTGGAGCAGACCAAGGCTCTACCATTCTGACCATTTAATATCAGTCACCTCCTTATAGAAGCACTAGCTACAGTACAGTTACATATGCTAGGGAGACCAGGGCCCCAGCATATGAGGGGCTGTAATTCATTCCATAGCTATAAGAGTGCTGTAAAGATTAACTAATAGAGGAAACATGCCTGTTGTATGGTAAGTACCCAGTGTTATACTAGCCATTACTATAGTGCAGTGTTAGAGTATAATTTAAATATTATTCTACATGTTTAAAAAGATACTCACCAGGAGCCAAGGAGATGGCTCAGTAGGTTAAGTGTTTCCCTGGCAAGCACAAGGACCTAAGTTTAATCCCTGGTTCCTCAAAA
>NW_004524706.1:6270945-6327998 GCF_000260255.1 Octodon degus
TATATACTCACCAATTTGAGTTTGACCCACAGAGCTTAAGATAAAAACAAACAAAAACAAAAACAAAAAAAGGAAAAGAAAAATAGCTTTAGAACAAATTGACAAGAGCCTACAGACCTCTCTGGACCAACAATGTCCACTCTGATAGACAGTTCAGTCCAGCATCTGTCTAGAAGCTCTGCACCTGAGTCTGGCATTATACCCAGCACAAACCATTTTAGGGTTAGAATTCTGAAGAGCCACTTTCTGCATTACACCAGTTTCCTTCCTATTTGTGAATGCGTGGCTGGTTACTGAACCAGCAGACAGGCCCGCAGTACTTCCTGCCTCTCCCACCTGTGGTTCCATAATGTCTCATGCCCCATGCTGACAACCAGGCTCTGAATATAATCCTCCCAGTTTCTGAGTGACAGGGTGTCCCAGACAAAGTGCCAGTCTGCTACAGTATTTTCTCTCTTCCTCCTGACCAATCCCCCCTCACTCTCCGTAAGTCCAAACAAGCTTTAGGAAGGAATGATGTGAGGAAGGAGAAGAGGAAGTTGGAGAAGAAGGAAAGTAAGAAAGGAGGGAAACGAATGCTCATTTCTTTAGCATTTCCCAGTTGACAGGCATGATTACCACACTTTAGTTCTGATAAGTTCTCCCATCCACCCTTAGAAAAGCTCTACGGATGAAGAAACTAACATGCTGGGATTGTCGCCAACCCAGTGGCACACAGCTGGTACAGGTAGAGGAGCTGGGATTTGAACTCAGTTCCATGGCTACTCCAAAACTCCTCCAGCTGGTCTTCACTCTGCCTACTTGCAGTAATGAGAATAAAAATAAGATGACCAAGATCATTCTGATTGGCGACAGCTGGGCCGAGGGGTCAGGTGACCCCCAAAGCCTTGTTTTAGGCAGCCCAAAACCATTATTTACCATCATTTCTTAGAGGTGTAATCAATAAAAACACAACCAAATTCAAAAATGGGCAAAGAAAAAAAAAAAAGAATGGGCAGAGAATTTAAATAGCCATTTCTCTAAAGGACATATGCAAACAACCAACAAGCATATGAAAAGATGCTCAACAACTCTTTTATAACAATACTGCCAAGTAAAAACTGTAAAAAATAAATAACTGTAAAAAGAAAACCTTTTTCATACCAATGGGATGGATCATTGTCATTGTCCAAATGGTTTGGTGGCTCCTCAAAAAGTTAAATAAAATTTCCATAAAGCCCATTAATTCTGTTTCTAGGAATAGACCCAAAAGAAAACAAGCACTTAAACACCTGTGTGCCAATGTTTATAAAAGCAGCAGTTATAGAAGCAGTGTTTCTATGTACATCAATGTTTATAAGGGCCAGCTAGATAGCTCAGCGGACTAAGCACCTACTTAGGCAAATGCAGGGACCCAGATTCCATGCCCAGCACCACAGGCCAAGCTGGCCCTGCCCCTGGGCACCCTGAGCCAGCCACTGAGACAGACCTGGTGGCGCACACCCCTAATCCCAGTGCTGGGGAGGCTGAAAACAGGAGGATCACTATGAGTGTAAGTTGCATAGTGAGACCCTGTACCACTCACATAAAAATAAAAATAAAATATTTATAGAAGCACCATTCTCCTAGCAAAAAAAAAAAAAAAGGAAGTGGCCCAAATGCCCATCAACATAGGAACAGGTGAGGTAGCCTAGCCATATGCTGGAATATTATTCGGTCACAAAAAGGAATGGAATGCTGATCCATGCTACGAGGTGAATGAACCTTGAAAATATGCCAAGTGCAAGAAGTTAGGCATGAACAGTCACACCCTGCATGATTCCACTTACGTGAAATATTCAGAAGAGACAATAGACAAATGGATGGTCACCAGCATCTGGGTTGCAGTGAGGAGGGCAAGTGACTGTGAATGCAGGCTTTGCTTTGATGTGATAAAACTATTTTGGAACTTGACATAGACGGTGGTTGTAGAATATTGTGGATACAATATGACTCGACTGTACAGTGCACAGTGATCACTTTGTTTTAGATGAATTTTACATCCTTTGTTGGAGTTTTAGTCAATTTTTAAAGAAAAAGATACGTTCACTCTTTATAAGAAACTCAGAGCTCCACTCAGAAGTGAAGACTCCAAGGTTCTTTTCTTAATCAATAAGGTCCAGAAAAGGGTGGAAAAGAGGACTGCAGGCCTCACAGGGTCAAAGCTTGGGAGGCTGAAAACAGGAGGAAATTTCCACACTTTCTAGCAGAGAATACTTACTTTGTGCTTATCTCCACTCTGCTTGATTTTCCCAACAACCCTGGGAAATACCTGACAGGCCTGTTATGTTCACTTACAAATGAAGAAACTGAGGCTCAGGATCAGGTTCTGGCTTGGAACCTCAGCCACCTGACTCTACCATCAGCAGCGCCCCAGCCAATCCCCTTCCAGCTGCAGCTATCTGCAGCATGGTCCTGAGCAGAGGACCAGAGTCTCATCGCTCAGCCAACATCAGCCTCGCTCAGCTCCATCCTACTTGCTCTGGAGCCAACAAGGCAGACATCTGGCCCCCCTAGGTGTAGATGCACCTCTCCACAACACTTGGGATAGTCATTTATTCATGTGAAGAAAGGAACCACCCTTGGGAAGCTCAGCAAGGACCTGGTCAGAACTTTCAGAATGGTTAGTGGTGCCTCTGTCCTTGGTGGTCTGGGGACCAGTGTTGATTTGGAGACTTCCTTTACTATATTCACTGGGGCTCTGTGGTCTCCTAAAAGCTACCCTGTGTTCTTGCTGGTGAGCTGGGTGGGCTGACTGATTATGCAGGGTCAGAGGGGAACTCTCTTCCAGTCTCCACTGCCAATCCACATCATCCGCCCTGAGGATCCTTCTCTCCTCACGGGGACTCGATTTGTCTGCATGGAATGAGGGGGATGTGTTTCCAACTTTAAAATGTCGATGATTCTGCCTCAACACCTTAACATTTGCTGAGGAACTTGGCAACATGATGCGGATATAGGTGTCCTCAAAAGTTGTGCATGAATCAGATCCTTGTTATGAAACCACACTTGTGTAAAACAGGGAACTGCCATGCCTTGTGAATAACCAGCCTGTTATCCATCATGAACTCGTACATGTTTAGAGAAGTCTGGGAAGGAGAGAAGGAGGAAGAGAAAGAAGGAAGGATGGAGGAATTGGGGGTGGAGGTGGCTAGAAGAGGCACTGGGAAATCAGGCATTATAAGTTTGGAGTTGGCATTTCTGTCCTTCCACTTGCTAGCAGCATGACCTTGGACAAGTCACTTGACCACTCAGCTTCACTGTGAATAGAATTTAAATATATACCAATTAAATAATGTATTGGAAGGGCTTAATACACAGCACTTAGTAAGCACTCCATAAAATATAAGGTATTAAGCAACACAACAGAATTGTAGGATGGTCTCTGGAAGAAGAGAAGAAAAATCTTGACTGAATTCCACTAAGCACAGACCAGATATTTTCATCTACATAACTATGGAACTGTAGGAAAGTTGGTTGTGAAACTAAGAGATGAGGACACTTTTTCTTTCACAAATTTTGGGACCTACAACAAAGAGGCAGGCATGGAACCTGGTTTGGGTTACCCAGCTTCCAGCTGCTGCTGCTCAAGTTGCTTTGAAATACACCCCAAAATAACCAGCATAGATCTTGGAAAAGGACCGTCCTCCACCCCACCCAAGACCCATGAACACACACCGACTTGCAGAAAGACACACAAAAGCACACGGCATGCACACTTGCAAAGCACTTACAGCGCTCCCTTGCACAGCCTCCCGCATCCCCAACAAGGTCTGGATGGTCAAGGTCGACACTTCTCCTTGTGAGAATAAAAGCCGTTACCCTTTCACTGCTGAATTGACTACCGCAGCACTATGTTCCTTTGACCTCCTCATGCCCCAGCTGGGTCCAGATCCTCTGCTCCCCGCTGCCAAAGCCCCCTGCCCCTTGCCTGCACAGTGCTCAGCATAGCTTCTCATCACAGACGGATGTGCATGATTATTTAATTAGTGCCTAGTGTCTCCTTGCCAGCCTAGACTTTCTGCTGCTTCAGAGCATGCAGAACCAAATCTGTTTGGCTCATGCTGCACTGAACACCAAGCCTGGAAAACAGTAAGCATTTAATAAATACATGTTGAAATGAATGAGGGAGCACACAACAGTGAGGGCTTCGAATTCAAGACCCCTTCACAGGCAAGTGAAATAGCTCAGTGGACTAAGTGCCTGCTTAGGCAAGCACAAGGATCAGGGTTCGATCCCCTGCATGATCAGTCATGCCAGCCCTGCCTCCTGGGCTTGTTGACCTGGTGACCAAGACTGGGCGTGGTGGCACATGTCTGTAACCCCAGTGCTGGGGAGGCTGAAAACCGGAGGATCATTATGAGTCCAAGCTGTATAGTGAGATCCCGTACCAAATACATTAAAAAAAAAAAAAAAAAAAAAAAAAAAAAAAAAAAACCTCTTCATCTCAGGACTCCCTCCAACCCCTCTCCCACCCCTGAGCCAGCTACCACCCTGCTCTGGCCTCTGCCCTCCACCCACTGGCCAGGGGAGGCCCCTTTGCTGGAGGCCAGAGGAGCCACTTCCTTCCTCAGCACTGATGCTCTGGACTTCTCTTCCAAAGGGTGGGCGGGAATCCTAGCTTGGCCTCCCCCAGCTCCTAGCTGAGGTCTCACAGTCTGCTACAAATTAGTATACAACTAATCCCGAGGGGCCCTTGGGCCTGTGACCTCCTCCCCTTTCTCTACCTGCTACCCTCAGCACATTCCCTCCTTTCTTTATTCCCTTGACACAGGCCTCAGAGTCCCTTGAAAAATATTTACATTTCCGCTCTTCCTCAGGAGACTCTGTCTCTAACAAATAGAACTTGTGCTGCTTCTCTGGCCCACTCCAGAGCAACACTGGGGATCGTGGGGCGCCCTGGCTTCCTCTCCACTCAGGCCCTGTGGTCCCACCTGCCCCTCCCACACTGCCCTTGCCCCCGAGTCATTGTCTGATCCCACTCCCAGGAGCCAGGGCCCATTCTGTGCCCTCCCCCTCATTAACTCTGAGGCCATCACACTCCAGACACGCGACACAGGCAGCTGCCCAGCTTCCCAGCCCCAAGTGGGCCCAAGGGGTTGATTAGCATATTGTGTGGGGGAAGAGGTCTGGGGTCATCCTTTTTCCTATTGACACAGAATAACCTCACCTGGAGGCTTCCCCACCTCCAGTGGCCAAAGCAGCCTGAGAACCCTCTGATTTCCGACCCCCTCATCCCCCAACCTCCTCTCCATCTTTTTAAAACAATACGAACACTGAGGGCACTAGGAAACTCAGCTGCCCACCCTCTGCTCTTCACTTCCCAAACCCTGCCTTCTTACAGCTGGGGGGGGGGGGGCTACACCAACCCATGCTTGGCTCTGCCTGGAAAGCCACCAGAATGACAAATCTTTGGACAAATTACTGATTTCTCATCTAATTTACATCCAATTAGTGTGAGTGAAATGAATCATGTGGTCAGCCCCTCAGGGGAAACATTGAGATAACAAATGCCCGGGGCCTCTTTCCTGGGGAACTGACGGGCCCTGGGGGAGTCCATGATTTACCCCTGGGTCAGAGGCGCCCCCCTTCCCCTAGGCAGGTTACCCAGTCTATAGATCAACCCTGCCCCCTCCTGCAGCCCAGAAGGGCTTTGCGGGAGGTCAGGCTAGTAAAAAAAACAGGGTGGGTGAAAACCACACCATATACTGAGCTGCCCACAGTAAAGATCCCATTCAGATTTGACGGCAGCAATGTGGTCTTGGACCAAGAGCCGGGTTCTGGGCTGGTGGCCCTCGTGCTGATTCTCTGCACCCCAGGACCTGTGAAAGCAGCCAGGCCCAGGTTCTGGAAATCCCAACTGGTGCTTCACAGCGCGTGATCTTCACTCCCCCAATGATGTACCCAGGGGGCTGTCATTCCTGTCATCTCCACTTTACAGGAAGGGAAACTGAGGCTCGACAGGGCATGCTCTGGTGTCCTCAGCCAGGAAGCGCAAGGCCAAGGGTTCTGAACACAGGGAGGACGACGTCAGATCCCGAGCACTTGGCCACCGCGCACTGTCCACTATGTCGGTTTTACAGAGCAGGAGGCTGAAGGTCAGATGGTGACATGAACCCTTCGCCCAAGGCCCCCCGAGGGACCCCCAGCAGACAGGGTAGGTCAAAGACAGTGCTTTCCTTCCGTGTGCAGCCTGATCTACTCAGTGCTCAAGACGTGCTTACAGCTTCCCCAGTGAAGGTGGATGGACCACTCACTCCCATGCCGCTACCCCAGGAAGCCAGCAACCCCAACACACACCTTGGTGTGACTGGGCCACTGCACACGGCTTCCTGCATGAAGAGCAGCAGACGGAGTTCGGCACTGTTTTTCTAAAACAAGAAAGATGACTCTGTGCCACTGCTTGAAGTGGGAAGCCTGGGTGAGTGGCAGGGCGGGGCGGGGGCAAGGGGTTCTTGTCTGAACAGTGCAGTAGCTGCATGTTTAGGATGAGTTTGATCTTCCTGTGTAAACTTGTTTCTAGTCTGCTATTTAAAACCTGGCATATGGATGGGATCTCAGCTCCCAGTACTGGCAGTCCTTAACATTCACAGCGACTAAATAAAAAGGGAATTTTAAAAACCAAATGCAGTTTTACCCCAGAATGAGGCAAAGAGAGAACTACTAAGAAGTTAACAACTCCTGAACTTGGGCCCAGCCAACCCTCTAAATGTGGGGGCCTGTGCAATGCAGTGCGGGATTAGGAGACAAGGAGCCCATGTTTTCTGGGTATATCAGGCAGGCCTAGCTTTCAAAACTGGGTCTCAATCCTGAATTTAGTTAGGGGAAAGGGCACAGACGTCACAGCCAGCCGCCAGGGTCTGAAGGCCAGCTCTGTCACTTACTACCTGGGCATCCTCAGAAAAGTTCTTTACCTCTCTGAGCTTCCTCAGCCGGAAATCAGAGCTAAAATAGGACCTAACTCACAAGGATGTTGTAAAGATTATGTGAGCTAATGTTTGCAAAGCATGTGGCACGGTGCTCAGCAGATACTAAGTGTGCAAAAAAAAAAACAAAAAACTGTGGTTATTATCTTCCCATCTGCTGGGGCAGTGAGTGCTGCTTCCCCTATTTTCCAGCTCCTGAGGCTGCTGCAGAGGATGCCACTGGTACACGGGAGCAGCATCCGACCCACCTCTTTCCCAGGGTGAAGGTAACCCTCTGACCCAGGAATGTAGTGAACATGGTGAATGGAATGCAAAGAGAGGCCTGGATGGGCAGGAAGGGAGAATACTAAAAATAGAGTCTGGAGAGATGGAGGGGGATCCTGGGGACAGGTGACTTAGGTCACAAAAGGGTGAGTAGAGCAACAGGGCTCCTAGTGGTGCAGCCAGATTGTGTGCTCCCTGGGCCTCCAGTAAAAATAGCAATTAACAAGGGCTTTCTATGTACCTCACATGGCCTTAAGTGCTTTTCCAAGCTTTGCTTTGGCTTTTGCTTAAGGCTCGAAGTGCTTAGTTCACTGTCTCCACCAGCACACATCTTGGCACCAGGTGTATCCTGTGGCAGAGAAGAAAGAACTGCACCCAAGGAAAATGCAGAGATGGCCCCTTTGGCCTAAAGTAGATGATCAAGTCACTTGTAAACCTGGGGCCAGCACACTGGGATAGAGGCTCCTAGCCACCCTCCATGCCCCCACAAGCAAACCAATCCATTGGAACAGCCAGCGAGAGCCCACTCCCTGACCACCCCCACAGAGGGCACTGCCATTCCCTAGATGTATGACCTCAGTTTTCCCATCTACACAAGAGGAAGCTCATGAAAGCAACGCCAGAAGGATGTCTGTGAGGATGGAATGACACAGCCAGATCTGTACTCGACCCAGAGCTCTCCCCTCGGCAGTTGTTGCTACCAACGAGGAAACAGGTTGGGGGGTGGGGGTTGTCTCACTGAGCAGCACCAGAGGAGATCAAAATCAAAACTTGAATCTGAACACTGCTTAACCAACTGGACTGCGGAGGCGCCATAGGTGTTGCTAGACTTGTCTAGGCGCCGGCACAGGAGATCCAGCAATTGGAGGATCAAGCCCCCAGAGGTGTTTGAGGCTATCTTAGACTCACTGGTCCCCAATCACGGAAGGCCCTGCTTCTCAGGGGCTGACTCCCAGCCGCCTGCCATTCCAGGTCCTGTTCCCCCAGAGCATCCCTTGGGAGGAAGAACTTTATCCTGACTTGGAGATTTGCCCCAGGCGCAGAGGATGCGCCAGCTCAGAGCTCCTGCCTCGGAGCCTGCCACCGTCAAGACTTATGGCTGGCTCATCTCTCCCCCTCACTGGGTCTGGCTACATCACTTATCTCCCCGACGCTGACCTGCCAGCAGCTGCAGGAGGCTCTCTCCAGTAAGATTTGATTAATGAGGTTCAGCAGCAACAAATCAGTCTTATGGAGCAGCCCTCCCCTCTCGGGGACACACTCTCACAACAGCGGCTGCATACAAACGGCCTGGCGGGTGTGGGGCATCTCCAAGGCCTGCCTGTCCGCAGCCCCTGCCTCTGCACCCCAGTTCCAGCTCCAAGAGCCAGACAGGCTGGACTCAGCCCCCATTAGCAGCACACACTTGGCCAAACACAAGCAGGAGGCGCTTGCATCTGCCCCTTATCTTCAAGAGAATAATAGGATCCTCCTATCAGGGTACATAATCATAGCCACCATTTGTGGATTTGCTGTCGGCAAACCACTGTGTGAGCTTATTTAATCAATAGCCCTACAGAATGTAAATATTACTGTTCCCCTTTTACAGATGAGGTAACTGAGGTGTGAGTGAGCGGGTAACTTGCCCAACGTCACATAGTTAAAAAAGGGCAAAGGTGGAATTAGAATCTCAGCTTTCTGACTTTTAATTATACTTTTTCATGTGTTTCAAGTTTTGCCTGTTTGGAAACATGATGAATTTGATGACTCTCCTTGGCAAAACACACACATCTATCCACTCATTGCCAGACAACTTCAGCATGTGCAGGGGCAGCTACTTTTAACTCCACCCACAGTCCTGACAACATCACTCATTCTCGGCAAAACTTAGACACAACCCCTCCCAGCCTCAGTCTTTCCTCTAAGGAGAGACCACCCGGAGAGTCTCCCGTAAGGAGCACCCACCTGCAAGCACCCATGCAAAGCCTACTCTGGGTCAGATGTGCCAACTCAAGTTCGGCTTCCCAATCTCATCTGCTCACTGCCATTTGGAAAGTTCATATGCTGGGAAGGCACGGCTGTTTTTTCTCTCTGAGCTTCCAACCACTATATGTGCATCACCCACCTCACCCTACCCCTTCTCCTTACCCAGACTGTTTTATTGGAACTGTTTGTTTCTCAAGTAGTTACAGGAAGCCCATGGCACACCAAGGTCCATCTGCTTCTTTATGGTATAATCTACGCATCATTCAAGTACATGTCCCTCAAGCCATTGGTGACCCCATGTCACCTTCCTGGAAGACTTCGTGAAGTGGGCACCCTGCTCAGCCACTCCTTGCCCCCACTTCCTCTTGCCCCTGGACCACCAGACCTGATCCACACCTTCTCCTTGTTAACCAGCAGGGCTCCAGGGCTCCCTTTTCTATCCTCCCCTTTACCTTCCCCAAAGCCCTCACATCCCAGAAACATTCGTCAGGGATTTGCCAATAGTCACTTTCTCATCCGCTGGGGCAAGAGTCATCTTTGCATATAGATGTTTGTAATAGATGTTGCATTGATTATGTAAAGTTCTTTTGGGAATCGCCTGGCCATTTCTGGGTCCTCACTGACCAATTCCACCTCCAGCACACATCTCGGATCTCCTGGGTCAGCAGTGCTGAGCCACCTGGGCTAGAAGCTGGGGGGTGAGAGCTTAGCCCTGTGGCAGGGATCTTCATGGTCCTCTCTACTTTAAATGAGCTAGCTGAGAAAGGTTCATTCAAGCTGAGTCTGTTTGCTCCTTAGCAGAAATGACAACAATGACCTTGGTGATGATTTTTAATATACTTGCAGCATCAAAGCAAAGCATCCTCCTCCACTATGTCATTCTAACCTCACAGTGACTTGTGTGAGAAGGGTCATTGTTATGCCCACTTTTCAGATAAGAAGAGCAGGGCTCTGAGAAGAAACAGGGCCAAGATTATATGGCTTCCATGTGGCAATTCCAGGATGAGAGCACAATGGAGTAGACAGTGAGAGTTGTGCTTTTCTCCTACATCATTTTGTCTAAGAGCTCATTTGGGGAGAGGGACATTTACTATAAGGGGCTGTGAGGTGCTCCCCCAAGTTTTAGTATCCCTGAGGGACTTCAGGGAGCATCGCTGTTCTGTGCATTTCTTCTGGGAAGGGGTATAACTGTTCTATGTGGGATGTTTGGGAAGGGTGGGAAGTGTGTGGGTTTGGTATCTCTGTAGGCTGAGTGTGCATAGGTGTGAGGAAGAGGGTGTGGGTGAGGATGAGTGTGCGGGGAAAGGGGCACAGAGTGCATAGTGGGGGTGTGCTGTGCATGCTGCCGATGGGTGTGAGCCTTGGATTGCTTCCCCTGCTGTGTATCACTCTGCACTGTGCTTTTGGGGTCCAAAGCCTGTGGGCTCAGCCTCTTAAGCCAAGCAGACCAAATGGCTTATCTCTTGTAGACCCTTTGAGAATGACTACACCCATTTCAACAAACATACTCAGCCCCTCTTCAAAGTTATGCCCTGCAAGTTCAGAGTGTGCCTAAAGTGTTCAGAGTTGCTCTGGAATCAGTGAGCAGACGCACCAGAAAAGGAAGCCCGTCATTTTGTAGGTGCAGGATATGGTCACAGAAAGGTGGGCTGGAATCAGGCCGAAAGCCCCAGGTGGTAGAGATGCAAAGGGCCAGGAGCGTTATGCAAATTCATGTGGAACTAATAGCTCTCACCTCTGGATTAAGGGATTCCGAAGGACTTTGTGGGAACATTGAGGTAGCTTCCATGGCTGCCACAGATCTGCAGTCTCAAGCAGTGGGTCTCAGAGTAGGCTCTATGATTCTTGGCCTTTTGAAGCCCTCTTCCTCCAACCAACCTACAGCTACTGAGTGAGTGGCTGAGGTCCAGGGAGGCTTCATCATTGAGGGGTCAGAGGTCTTGAGGTGCCAGAGAGAGCTCACAGAGACTCAAGCTTCACTCTCCCTCCTTTGTCATGGCCTCTGCCCTTACTAGTTTCCAGATGGCCTCAGATATTCTGGAAATGACTCCTACATCATTCAAAACATTGGTTTGTGGGTGAGAGACAAGGCCAAATTGGTAGGCATGCAATAAGCTCAGGCCAGAGGACAGCAGACCTTCCCTGCTGCCTGCTCCCAGGCCGGAATTCCCCAGAGTAACTCTGGAGCTTTCCTTGGAGCTGCCTGCTCTGGATTTTACCTGAGCTTGGCATCCCCATGTGCCAATTCGAGTCACACCTCCCATTTAACCAGAAGCACATTTTCCAGCTTGTTCCTCCACCAGGCTGGGCTCCAAATGCCTCTTGTGGTTGTTTCCCGAAATCAAATCCAACCTCAAAGCATGAAGATTTGCCATTATTAAAGACGAGCAAAAGCATATGCCCCAGGCTCTGGAGAGAATCTCTAATGAGGATTCCAGAGATCACAGCCGACTCATGAGCTCTTGGACTCCAACGGGCCTTTAATAGTCCTAGAGCCTTCTAATTACGCTCCCTGCACATCCCAGCTGTACCACCGCCATGCTTGCATCGCTCCCATGACAGAGGCCCGTGTGATGTAGAAGCAGTGTTTAAAGTCGGTGTATAAAGGGGGAAACCAGGCATGATCAAAATTATTCTTACTAATCCCTTGGAGGGAGACTAATACACCAGCTCTCTGTGAGTCCAACATGACGTTGCACTGGAACAAATCACTTTCCTTTGGTTAAGCAGTAGATGAGGTTGTTGGCTTGATTTGAGGGTCCACACTATGTAAAAGATGTGTGTCTTAGAATACCAGAACCACCCTCAGGGTGATACTCTCACGAAGGAGGTACAGAAAAACTAAATGTCACTGGGGAAACATCAGGCTCCATCTCCCATTTTCTGCTTGTCCTCAGAATGCAATGGGGAGATCAGACTGCCTCACTTTATTCTCCCTACACAGGCTTTACTTTGTTATTGTTGTCATTGTTATGCTGTGTGCAGGTACATGACTGAATTCAAATACATGAAGTACAGTCTCCCTGGAAAATTCGCCCTCCACACCACAACGCTTGCATCCTTCCCGGCTACTTTTGCATTCTAACACCACTTCTTCCAGGAGAATTCTCGGCTCACCTGTGCTGGAGGTGGTAGCCTCTACCTAAGAACTCCCATGGAGGCTTATTTGGCTAATGAATGGCCTCGGTTTGTAAGTCAAAGCCCTTTCTTTTTCTTCTATTCAATCGCAGGCTCTCTCTGGATGGAGATGCCGTTCTTCTCATAATGAGCACCCAGTTGTTGTGCAAGGAGTCCATGCCTCCCAAACCAATGAGAGGCCAGCAGCCAAGCCCTGATAGCTCTTGTCCGGAGACTACATGGTATGCGAATAACTGAGGATGCCCTCTGCTGCAGGCCTAAAACCTAAAACATGCCTGTGGAGGTGTCAGCAACTCTGTATGTCCCATTACAGGTGACTCTGAGGGTCACCTTTCTCCTTTACCAGGTCCCTCTGGTACTGGGATTTCTGTTTTCTTCCAGAATCCTGGCACACAGCTCTGGCTGCATACCAGCAGCTACGTGCCTCTCCTTTCTCCTTTGCCACCCACTTCCCTATGGTCAGGGCCTGTCCCCATGCCTCCAGAGGGATGGGGCTCATAGATCTAGATACAAATCCTACCTCAGCCTCTTTAGTACTTGCTTGACCATTCACAGTTCATTTAACTGCTCTGAGCTTGGTTGTTTCATCTATAAAATCAAGATGATGATGGTTTGTGGACATAAGGCTTAATGATCTATGAGTGGTAGGAGTCTCAGTTCAGATCTCAGCTGGAATTTGGACCAACGTAGATAGCATTTAAAAGCAGGTCAGACTAAGGCTCTACTCTTAGATCCTGAACTTATTCACCTGCTATGTGCCTCTGGGAAATTTACTTAACATCTCAGCTTCAGATCCTTCACCAGTAATACAGGGATAAAAATAGTACCGAAACCATGGGGCAGCTTTGTACTGAAAGGAGATAACTCACATTAACAGCTTAACACAGTGCCTGGCATTTAATCAGGACTTAAAACTGTGATCCATTAATTATTGGCAATTATTAATTATGTCAGTGGACTGGTAGGAAATCTAGATTTACACGAGGATTTGCATGGAGTTTTATCTACAGGATTTTTTGAGAAGCAAATAAGAGATTTCTCTCAGGTATTGATTACTCCATGGGGCAGCATGGTGCCCTACCCTGCTGAGGGAATGAATGGCAGTCAGAAGGTAGGGGAAGGAGCCACTGTCTGGCATTGGGTTACAATGAGTGGCACTTAATGTCTTACGGAAGTGGCATTTTCAGGAAATAGAAGACATCTATTTATTGAGCAACTGTTCTATTCCCAAGTCCACACTTGGTGGTAAAGACTGAATGGTGAACAGGCTCACAGCTGGTTGTCATGGAGCAGAGTCTAGTGGAACCTCTAGCTCTGCCCAATGCAGGCATTCATAGAGGAGTCTGGGGAAGCAGAGCATCCCAGAACAGTCACTGACCTCACAGGAGACACCCAGGGAACCTGCAGAAATACTAGGTGAGACTGGATGGGTAGGTGGGAGTACAAGGAAGAAGAGGCTGCTCTAGCTGGGGAAACTTAAAGAAATGAAGGATCCTAGTGTGCATAGTAACTCCTACAATGCATCCCTACCTCAATGAGGGATGGTGATGGTCTCCACAGGGTCTCCCAGGCCCTGAGCCACCACCTCCCCCCAGTCATCCTACACACTCAGCTCTCCCAGCACACACTGCCCAACACACTCAGCTCTCCCCAGCACACACTGCCCAACACACTCAGCACATGCACACCTCACAGGTCATGCATAAGCTGAGAGACCCCTCCCACCCTTCACATACCACTCTCGCTTCCCGTCCCCTCTCCCCAGTGCCCTATGGGCTGTGGGGGCAAGACTGCCCCAGGCCCCATGCAGGCTCTGCCACTTACCAGCTACACAACTTGGTATTGTTAATAGACCCACTGAGTCTCAGTTTCCCTTTTCTGTGAAACAGGAATAGCAAGAGTCTCCACCCCACAAGGCTGCTCTGAGGATGAATGTGCTCACACACATTAAAAACTCTTCTTGATGACCTAGAGATGGAGGCAAGGGGAGCGTAAAGGGAAATAAAAAGCATTAAGATGTGTTGTGTTCATGCATTGACTTCCCACAATGAATGTAATCATCACGTACTGCACATGTGTACTAATAAAAATTTTACAATAAGATTAATTTTAAAAACTGTATTTGGCTCAGTGCAGGTACTAAACACAGAAGAGGGCCCCATGCACAAGCGGTGCTGGCTTCTTCCACTGACACAGGCATCCCTGTGCATGCAGAGGGCGCCTCTCTAGAAGCCAGGCCTGCCACCATCCCCCTGGTAGCCCATGTAGAGTCACAGGGCCTCGAGGGCCCACAGCCACCACCTCCCCCAGTCCTTCTACCCACTCAGCTCTCCCCGGTGGACACATTCTGACATATTGCCCAACACACTCAGCAACCCCTTAATCAGGCTGTGACCCCCATCCCTTGCCACCTAAAGACCCCAGGACCAGCCTCCTTTCTATGCAGCTCCTGCTAGGAGGCCTACTGAGGCCGTATTGTGGGGATGCCCAAGCCAGCAGAGGTTGCCAGGAGTCAGGCAGTCCCAGGAGGAGTTTCTTCCCCCGTCTTCTCTCTTATCCACAACAGCACCCTCCCTCCTGGCCCCCCGCTCCACTCGGTTCTTGGGGTCGAGCCCCACGGCTGTTCCCCTCCTTCCCCTTCCAGCTCCTGCTCCTCCACAGCCTTTGTTATCTCAACTACTTTGAGCGACTCCTCTTTTCTCTCCCTCGACTCCTCTGATGCTAATCTCTCTCCATAAATCATACCCTCTAATCTTTTCATCACCTTTCTCTGATTAAAGCAGCCTCGGGGGTTGGGAGTCCCAGTCCTCGGTGACTAAAGCGCTTTGATGTCCAAAGACAGTCCCCTAGGCTGTGGGAGGGCGAGGGCTGGCAGGCTGGCGGTCAGGCCTCGCCCACCACGTGCGCAGCCAGCGTCTACGCGGACTGCTCTGGAGCTGTCCTGGGCTGCCTGCGCGGCCCGCACCTCGAGGATTTCACAGATCTCTTCATGAATATTTCTCACTACATACTGGATGTCATTATTCTATTGAGAATCAATTAGCCCAAATGTTGTTATGACAGCTACAGAAAAATGATATTTTTAGCTTTACTTTATGCTGATCTGTCTCTGCACAGAATTATTGAAAACCTTAAAAGTAATCTAGTGGTGACAGGGGCCTTCGTGGCAAACGGAGGAGCGATTGATCAGGGCTTGTGGAACTGTGGGAAGTGCCTGTTCAATGAAACAGGTGCCCTTCAGAAATAACTTTCAGGGTACAAGGCAGAGCAGGACAGGGCAAGGTCCTTAACCTGAGGGAACCCTGGTGTCTCTACCTGTACACAGAGCCACCCCTACCTTCAGTGTAGGGATACATGGGCACGGAGCGAGTTTACGCATCTTCACCTCTGTGTGGACCTACTGCCAATGGTTAAGCAGGAGGCCTTGGAGCAAGGCTTCCGAGGTTTGAGTCCCAGCTCTGATACTTGGTAGATGTGTGGCCTTAGATAGGTAGCTAGCTCTCTTTGTGCCTCTGTCTTATTAATCACAGGAGGGATGAACCAAGCCTGTTTCATAATGGTGTTATGACTATCCAAGAGCCAACACAAGTAAAACACTTAAAAACTGGCCTGCCTCAGAAGAGGGTTAGCTCATTTAATGTGTGCTGACTGTTACTAACATCTGCTGTCTACATTTGTTCACCCTGTCCCCTGGCCTAAAATCTTCCCTTTCCCAGTATGGCAAGTTCAAACCCTCCCAACAGTGACACCCAGCTCAAATGTGACCTTTGCCACTATACAGACAGACTGGGACTGGGGTTCTCGTTCCAGTAATCCCAGGATGACCTTTGACAAAGCATGTGACCTCTCTGTCTTTGTTTCCTCATTCACAGGAAGAGGATACAAGTTTCTTTACTCCTCAAATGAAGGGCTAGATGTGACCTCTAGGTCCCATTCAGTTTTTCAATCTGTATCAGCAATTCCTCTTGGAAAGATCAGCTCTCCTTGGAATAGTTTCTTTAAACACCTGCATACTTCTTCCCACCAGGAGGAAGGTTACAGATTTACAATAAATAAGGAAGCTGTTGTATGCCAAAAAGGAAAAAAAAATTATCTTTAGCTGGGAAGTCTTTGGGGGGAGAATCAGTTCCAGGATCCTCCCTAAAGGTACACCCTCTGCCAAGACAGGAGCTGGTGTCAGGAAAAAGGTTGAACCCTTCTGAACACCTCTGCTTCCAGCCAAGTCCTGCCCGCTCTCCTGTCCAGCAGGCTTTGTGTCACTGGAGTTTAACAGCATCTGATGCCTGACATCTTTCAGCAGAGAAAGAGCCAGAGGAACAGGCTGGTAGAACACCCCAGGGACGCCCAGAATGCCCTGTGTCCTCTGCTGGCCACCCCTGGCTCCCTGCCTGAATAAATTCGTGCAGTGCTCCAGGGCTCTGTGTGCACTGGCCTTCATTATGCAGCTTCGCAGTCCTCTCATCTGGGGTTACCTTCTCCTCTTACCCATGTCGCCTCATTGCACTTCCTGCCTGCTGCCAGAGCCTCTGTCATGGTTATGTCTCTGACTCCTGTTCTTCATGCACAAGCCTAGCTCCCCAGCGAGACAGAGAAAACAGTGAAGCAAGACTCAGCACCAGCACTCAGAATGTGGGGAGGGGCTGTCCTCCCTTCCTCATCACCACGCTGCTTCCTGCACACCACTATTCTCCATGGAGGTGGCCCTCCCCACCGCAGCCTCTTCTTTGGCCTCTGGAGTGGCATCCTGGCCAACCCTGTGTTTGAGGTCACCTTGTACAGCCACTCAGTTGTGCACTGCACAAATCTCTGGTGCCATTCACATAGCTCATGCTATGATGACATGCTCGGAGTAGTGTAGCACCGTGTCCTTGCCCCTAAATGGAACCTTTTAAAAAACTTTCATTGCTTCTGGATGCTCTGACTTTGAAAGGACCTGCCCCAAACACACATACTAAACCACACCCATATGCTTCAGTTAGTAATTGCCTGCTATAAAATATTTAGAAAAGATTTTTGTAATTTGACTTTTGAAATGATTTGGCTCTGAGCAACTGCTTTTTGTTTAGCTCTGATTTCTCAGCAATCACTCTGCATTCTTCAGGATTCTTGAGGAAAGAGAAAATCAAATCTACAAACTGATTTCAAACATCAAGCAATTTTTATAAATGTAGTCATTAATAAAGTGGATCTAATGTTTTATAGACATTTCATTAAATATCTATTTTAATGTGCTTTGTTTTTACATTTGGAGTCAATAATTTCTTCCAGAATTCAATTATTTTCATAGGTCCAAAGTATGGACACAATCCCTTCTCTATTTTTTCCGTAGTAACAGAGGGAAGCTTATAACTTTTAAAGACATTTTATTGAAGTATTAGTGATAAGTAGGTAGTTAGGTGCCCCTATTTATTCTTGAGGTCTGAATATTTTTTTTTTATTTTGTATTTTAGGACAGGGTCTACAGCGTCTCACTGTGTAGATCTGACTTGTAGTGATTCTCCCGTTTTCAACCTCCCAAGTGCTGGGATTATAGGTGGGCACCACCACACCCCGTCTCAATCACTGTCTCAGCGTTTCGTCCCAGGCAGGGCTAGCACAGTACTCCGGGGATCGAACCCAGCTGCTGTACTCTGTCTAAGCAGGAGTGTTAGTCTGCTGAGCTATCTGGCCAGCCCTCCTGAGCATGTTCTTTTAATGGCTCCTCTTTTACCTCTAGGATGTGCCAGTTGGAGCTCTCAATTGCATAGCCACCTTGTAGTAAAGCAAGGAGCATAAAGAGAAGGATGGGCCAAGTGAAGACCTCTCCCAGCATCCTTTCTAGGACAGGCGTTGGTCCCTTCTCCTGGCCACCCCCATGTGGTCCAAGGACACTCACCCTCCACTCTACCCCTTCCCCAGGAATCTTCTAGAGATACCACAACAGAGTCCAGAACAAACCGCCTCTAGTGCCTCAGACAGTCTTTTTCTCTCCCTCAGCCAAACAAAGCCTGGTCACCGAAGTCCTCATTTCCGGCAGCAGGAATGACATCTTTCTTAGAAGGCTAGTAATGAACATTTTCATTTCCTTTTGTGAAACCCCACTCCCATCCGTAAGGGTGTGCTCTGGCCCTGTGACCCCAACAATGCAATCACAAAATAACCCTGCATTGATACATATCCCAGAGTCTTAATCTATATATCTTTAACTCTCTTATGGAAGAGGCAGAATAGCAGATAACCAATCAATTTTGCCTTTTAGCACCCATCAGCTTGTGTTATGAGTGTGTCCATAGGTCTCCCTCTCATTCATCTTGGCTTCCCCAGTGTTGGGTCCCATCTGGCACACAGAAGTGCTGTCCAAATTATGAGATGAATAAACATGATGGAAATTTTCTGCTAGACTGTGAGCTCCTTGAGAGCAGGGACTGTGCTTGCCCATTTCTGTCTCCACCATACCACATGCTAGCTTATGGCAGAGGTTCAACAGAGCCCAGAGGACTGTGAAAAGTGTCACTGAATGGACAGATGGACAAATGAATGGACAGATAGATGGACGGATGGATGGATGGGTGGATGGATGGATGGTGGATGCATAGAGTGATACACAGCTGCATGGATAAGTATATAGATGGATGATGACGTAGGTGGTTGGATGGGTGGATAAGTAATAAGACAGATGGATTATTGGATACATACATAGATGGATGTATCCTTAACCTGTTAAACTGGGTTCCAAGAAGAAAATACAGCTACTTGGACCCCCTTAATATTTTGTCAGGTGTTATCTCCTACTACTATGAGGCCTGGCTGCTTTGTGGTTTCCTGTCCTTGGACCCCCAAGATAATCTTATTGTCCTTACAATACACTTCTTCTATTGGAGGCAGTTTGGAAATTGGAGTCTAGGGAGAATTACTGATGAGGTAGAGGCCAAAGTCTCACAGCTAGAAAACAGTAAAGCTAGAATTTGGAAACTGACTTTCTTTAAAGCCAGAAGGTCTGTTTCCTCTAACCAAATGACCCTAACTCAGATAGGCATCCACCTCCCAAGTAGAGTGGGGGTGGTGGCAAAGAGAAACTAATATTTACCTCTTGATTACACCACAAGTCAGTCTGAGGAAGCATAGCATATTTGTTTCCTCTTGAAATCTTCCCCAAAGAAAACGCCGTAAGGTTGGCTGGTTATGAGGGTGAAGTCTGTTTGGGTCGACTTCAAGTCTGTATTCTGGGAATGCAGGTCTGTGCCAAATGTTGACTTGACTTTGATGAACAAATTGGCTGTAGCTCCTGAAGCAGTCCACTTGCTCCTCGTGGCGTCCTCAACAGTTGCTGTGTCATCTTGGGTTACCCACTGCCTTTTCTGGGCCTCAGTGCTTCATCTATAAAATGAAAATCTGGAAAGACATTATGAAGCCTATCTTGTTTTAGCATTTTGAGGTTCAGTGACTTGTCCGAGATCACTAAAAGAATCCTGCTCCAAATTACTATCTTTTGAGTGGAACAGGTCTTAGGTCATCAATCCTGAAGCAAAACACTTTACTAGCTTCCACTCAAGAATAAATAATACAGTATGATTTTGTTGTCTTTAACTGTGCCCCTCACTCATGTTCTTCCTGATAACTAAAATTTCTTCCTGCTTTTTTTCATGTTTCAATCCAGCTCACCTCAGATAGGCATCCACCTATCTAAGTTAGTTTTCTCCAGGATACTTCCCTGATCCTTCTTTTGGACATGACCTTTCCTTTCTGTGTCCTTCCTGCTGAGCTTATCTCCTTGCAAGGTCTGATTGCCTCTACAAGGTGGGGAGTGTCCAGGGATAGGCAGGGGCTTGCTCAGAGCTCTGCACACAACAGACATAACTGCAAATTTAATGGTGTGGACAGCTAGGCAATGATTTTTATAGTATTGCAGAAGGATAGTTTATGACCTAGTAAATGTTCTCAGATTATTGTTGTTTTTTTTTAAAAAAAAAAAACAGATCACAAAACAGCAAGTATGATATGATATAACATTTTCCTGAAATGTATTTGAAGAGGTAAGGAGAGTTGTGTTTGTGTGCCCAGGACATTCATTCACAGCAGCAGGATTTGGGGTGACTCTGATTTTTCTTCTTTCAGCATTTCTGCTGTTCTAAATGTTCCAGAATGAACATGTATTATTTTTGGAATGGGAAAAAAGAGAGAAGCTATTTAAAAATAAATAAGTAAATGTTTGTTTAGTGAATGAAAGTACAGGGCTCCAGTGTGTTACGGGAGACTCTAATTTGGACTGGATCTTGGAACAGAGTCATTCCCTGCCAGCCAAGTCCCCCTCACCACCCAGTCACTGCCAATGGATCCCCAGTGGGGCTTCTAACTGTGGAATTCCTCCTGCAGAATTCGCAGTTATCAGTGATCACCCAGGATTGTGTAGGAGTCACAGTGGTCCTGCTTCTACTGATAGCAATAATCCCCATTGCAGTTTACAAAGGAGTTTTACACACACCTCCATATTTACTCTTTGTAATCCTGCAAAATATGTGGTAATGGGTTACCTGGTCACGGCTGTAGAAATTGGAGTCTGGGGAGAATAACTGATGAGGTGGAGGCCAAAGTCTCACAGCTAGCAAGGAGTAGAGCTAGGATTTGGAAGCTGACTTTCTTTAAAGCCAGATCCTCTTCCACCAGGGGGACAAATGTCCTGGTGCATAGATTAAGTAGGGTGTCTAGGGTGACAAGACATCCATGCCTCTGCATGTCTAGGGTTGGCAAGTTTAGAGCACAGACATTTTTTTTGCCGAAGACTGCAATGTTCAGGAGATCTCCAAGGAAGACCCACTCAGCAAACCCTGACTAAGGAATGTGCCTACCCAATGGCCTGGGCTGTGCAAGTCACCATTGAGGTGCTCAGTGGCTGTGTCCCGCGCAGCAACATGAGCAGAAGAGTTAGGGCCATTGTGAGAGGAGGCACAGTGTCGTTTCTGCCTAAGACACAGCCTGTCCTAGAAGCTGCAGGGGAGCTTACCTCTCTCAGAGGTAGATCAGAACTGAACTTGAGTTGAGCTATGATCCTGAGGGCTCAAGGCCAGTCACCAAAAAGTCTTACAACTTCTGGCTCCAGGAACAAAACAAAACCAAACAAACAACATGAAAAATCCCCTGACCTTAGAACTCACAAATCGTCAGAAATGTCCCCTTTGCTGCCTCCAAAGAAGATATTTTTCTTCCCCTCCATTCTCTGCTCCCCTACCTCCTGTAGATTCATCTAAAGATTAATTATATTTTCTTCATAAAATATAATTATAAGAAAATAAAATGCAAGATATTAGAAAATATATTAAATATTGGGTTTGTATATAACTTCCAAATAAAACTCTGTTCAATATTTTAATGAGAAACTGGAGTTTGCTTCTGGAAACATATTTTTTAATATCAGGTTTTATACTGGAAATGATTACACAATTGATCAAATGATTTTACAGAAATAACCCAAACTTTTAATGAGGACTTTTAAATTCTTGATAGGCACCATCAATGAGAGTTTGTTTTCATGAGTGATAAAATATTTAAAATCATTTTAAAACAAGTATTTAACACAATGGTGGAAATTATATTTACAGAATGAAACAGGCCATTTCTTTATTCGCAAAGCTAATGTTGGAATTGCTTATACTACAGCAAATGAGCATAGGGTTCAATCAAACTTTTCTGCACAAAGGATTTCAAAGTCACAGAGGCACTGTAATGTGGACTCCAGAATTGGACTGCCAGGACAGTCTCCCTGCAGTGAGCTCAAATGGTGCTAAGGGGCAAAGCAGGTGACAAAGGGCAAACACATCTAAATGCCAGTGAAACCAAGACCTGTGATCACAGGTGGAGCCTCGGGGCCACGCTGCCTCCTTGATGCCATCCCAGGCTGGACACGTTCTAGACCCCTTGAACATACAGACTCCAGCGGCTCTGCAGAGGCTCTGGGTCACCCCAGCCATCGTGTGTTCTGCTACCCATTGCTCCGCATGGCTAAGTAGAGGATACCTCCTGGGCCGTGCCCAGCCCACTGCAGCGGGACAGCCAGTACCAGACCGCGCATACGGCTGGCCCTTTGCTGGAATTTCAGTGCACTTCCCGAACTCATTCAAGGCACCCTGACAGGGACCAAAGCCACCTGCACTGGATGTCCCCACATCCACAAGCACGATGGGAGCCTCCCCAGGACCTGAGGGACTTTCCTGACTCTCAGGTTCCCAAACACTCCCTGAAAGGACCCAAAAAGTGCCAGGGTCCAAGAATCAGGCCCAAACCACTACTCAGGCATCATCCACGGGAATAGGAGATGCAGGCTAAATTCTGCGACTTGTTGCCGTCAGCAGACAGGAGGAGGAGAGACAGGAGGGAAATGGAGATCGGAAGACTAAGGCAAGACTGAGCAGGCTGGGAGGAAAACAGACTGGGAAAATGAACAGAAGGCGGAGGGGAGAAGAGAGACCGAAGCTGGCCTTGGGGAGACGTTAATAGAGGAGCAAACACAGAAGGAAGTGAAGGGACCCGAGATGTGGCGCGAACGGGAGGAAGACAAAGGCGAAGAACCTAGGGGAGCAAGCCCAGAATCGCGAGCGAGCAGGGGAGGCGGCGGCTGTGGCGGCGACGCGGCGGCGCCCTGAGAGCGCGGCGCACGCAGGCGGAGGCCGTTTTCACCGCCGCCGCTCCTCAAACACAGGACGCAAGCGCCCTTTGGAGAAGTCGCTCTTGGCAGAAACGCTAACTCCATGGGCAAGTGCAAATGTAAAGAGGCCCTGAGAGCACTTTGTGCAAATATCAGGCCGAGAAGTGCTGCGCCCGCGGAGCTGCCGGGCACCTCAGCGCCCCCGCGTCCGGGCAGCGCGCTAATTCACTTTGCCGTCACCTCCAGGGCGGGTGGGGTCGGCTGGCGGGCGCGGGGGCGCAGCGCGCGGGAGGGCACCGAGCGCACCACGGGGCAGGGGCCGCGCCCCGCCTAATGGAGCCAGAGACAGATCAGCAGAAGCGAGGCGGGCGGGGCGGGAGCGAGGGCGAGGACCCGCGGGGTGCAGAGGCTTGCAGCACAGAGTGCTGGGCCCGGCCTGGCTTGGTGGTTGGGATTCCACCTGCAGAGGCGGAAAGGTAGACAGGCAGGTGGGGCCTGTCCAAGACCCCCAATCACCATTGTACTGCTTGTAAAATGGGGAAACAGAGGCTGAGATGGAAAAATAAATTGGCAAACAAGGTTCATATATGTTCACTTATGACAAGGACAACCCTTTCATGACAGTGTAAGCGTCCGGCACCGTTTTAGAGGCTGTGCAGACATTTGCCGACATAGTCTTCTCCAGTTCTACGTAGGTCCAATTTACAGGACTGAATCACAGAGAAGGCCAGTCACTATCCAAAGTCATGCAAACAGTAGCTGGCTGGTAAACCTGAAGGTCTGCTTGAGTTTATGCTACTTTAGCATATGGGGGTGGGTAACAGTAGTGTCCACCTTTTACAAGGAAGGAAGGGAAATTTAAAAAGCTGGGCCCTTGATCTGCGTTCCATAAGCAGAAAGGAGCCAAACCACGTCCTACAGCATCAAGCACTGAGGAGCTGGTGGCAAGAACATGGACTGTAGGATCGAGTGACTTGGCTTCAGTGTTTTCTTCTGCTGCTGTGTGATGTCAAGAGAACTGACCCTGTCCCAGGGGACTCTGTCCAACTCCATAAGGTTATTGTAAATATTCAATGAGAAATGTGCCTAGAACATGACATAGTTGGTGTTCAGTACATTTATCGCCTCAGTTTTCATCAAGCCCTGTGCTGGGTCCTGAGGAAAGTCAGAGAGTACTATACATAAACATTCCCTACCAAGGAGACCAGGAAGGCTGGGGCTGGGGTGACCAGAGAGAGCTACCGGGAACCAATCTCTGTAGAAAAAACCAGAAAGCCTGTCTGAGGAGGTGCTATTAAAGCTGGAAGATGAGATGGAGCCAGGAACTGCGAATTGCGTCCAGGTGGGAGGGCACTAGTTCTAAGGAAAGAGCTTGGCAACTTCAAACAATTGGTAGCAGAAGCAGCAGAGGGGGAGCATAGTGACAGAAAAAGGTCTATGGCTGGGTAAGCCATAGATTTTATTACATGCTGCATGGGGAGTCATGGAAGACCTTTAGAGAAGGGTGGCATAATGCAAACTTGATTCCTCTGGCTGTTACATGGAACCTAGAGAGGAAAAAGAGTGAAAGCAGGACATTGTCAGGAGAGGAGGGTCTATCCAGGCCTGAACCGAGAGGCATTCAGATTGAAAGACATGTATGAATGCAAAAGTACTTCCTTATAAGATAAATGCTACATCTGCCTACTTCTTCACCACAGATCAGTGTTATTTGGTCTAGGAATCAATTTCCAAGTGTTACCATTCACATCTAAAAAGGTCCACAAAATGTGTTCAGAGTTGGTGCTTTCAGAAGGTAATTGGATCATGTGGGATGTCATTAATCTACAGTAAGATCATAATTTGATGGCCTTATTGGGAGGTTGTGGAAACAGGAGGTGGGCCTCATTGAAGGGAGGGTCATTTGGATGTGACCTTGAGGGAACTCTGTCCAGACCCCTTCCTCTTGGGCTCTCTACCTGCTCTCTCTGCTTCCCAGCTGCTGCTAAGTGCTCTTCCACCACACTCTTTAGCCAGGATGTGCCTGCCTCACCATAGACCTATGAGCAATGGAGCCAGCTGACCACGGACTGAAAGCTCTACATAGCTCAGCACAATGTGTAACTCCTGTGGAAACTCGTTGTGGGGAGGTGCTGGGAAATGCAAGCAGAGGCAACCTGAGCAGATATCTGCTAGGGGTTCAGTCAAGAGGAAAGGTATTCTAGGAAGAAAGCATGGCATATATGCAAAGGAAAGGAGACAAGGAGGTCTATGCTGTGTAAAGGGAGTTGCATATCATGTGTTCTATATCATGCATGAAGCTGAGGACACAGAGACCCTGCCTGGCTGCAAAAAGCAGACATCAATGTGCTGGGTGTTTCCCAAGAGCCACATAGAAACTCTCCATTTTCAATGCAAACACAACCTATGGGGTATCTGCAGTGGTACTTATAGGCACATGATGCAATTGACCTTTAGAAACCAAGGACAATTGGTTCCATGATTCTAAAGGTATCTAAAGACACCAAATCCACGGGTGCTCAAGGCCCTTATACAAAATGGTGTAGCATTTGTATATCATCTATGTACCTCCTCCTGTGTACTTTGAATCATCTCTAGGTAACTTATAACACCTAAGATATTGCAGACACTATGTAAATAGTTGTTAAGTGATATTGTTTACAGAATCATAACCAAAAAAAAATTGTGCATGTTTAAAACAGATGCAAACTTTGAAACAAAAATTCAGTCTGTTTTAGTTGAAGGTGTAGATGTGGAACCCATGGAGACTGCTCATGGAGCAAGGTCACCATGGGAGATGTCACCATGTCCCCTGGAGGTTTTCCTGTGAGCCCCTTCTAGGCTATGCTAGGCTTACCCACCCCCAGCTGGTGAGCGCAGCTCAGGAACACTCAGTTCTGCTTCATTCCCCTCCACAGTCTCCATCCAAACTTTCTCCAGTCCTCCCACCTTTCTTTTGGCTCTGGGCCTGTCCCTGTGAGAGCCTTAAAATTCTGGGAGCCCAGGATGACTTATGTTCTGAATTTAGCACCTGAGCCCAGCAGCATTCTGTCTTGCAAAACCACCACTCTGCCAGCTTCACATGAAGGGGCCGCTTAATATGCAGCTGAGAAACAGCCCTACAAAGCAAAGCAGATAAGGTGGGAATGTTGAATATTCATTTCTGTGGTTAGAGGGTGTTTTTCCTATGATTCTGTTATTCAAATTAGCCTGAATCGTAACTTCCATTTCAACAACAAATGCTTAAAGAAACACTACAGGATAATCCCCACTTTGTTCTCCTGAGATCTCCTCCAGAGTGACCTACTCCCCAGAATATTCACCTTGAAGGAAGTTGTCACGACCATGGCAGATTCATTAATTTCACCCCCACAGGCCTAACCCAATAGACAAGAGGATGAAGGATAGCCAGCCCTCCAGGGATACCAGTTCTGGGCCCTGGGTCAGTGCTCACAGTCCCAAGATCTGCCATTTGATCTGTATAGCCTTTTACAGGTCAACCTGACTCTCAACTCACTCAGGGAGCAATGGGAGACAGAACTCAGCTGAACATCTCTGGAGACCACACCTGTGTGTTCCTGGTACAACTTTTGAAGCCTATTTATTCTGCTAACCTGTGTGTTAATTTTTATTTCTTCCTTTTTTTTTTTTTAAACTGGCTCATCCTACCCTGAGGGCAGGGGCTGGATCAGCATGTGGTGCCAGGGATCAACCCTTGGTCCCCTGAGACTGCCTCAGTTTGCCTAAGCAAGTGCTTTAGAATGCTGAGCTATCTCCCCGGCTCTTGTGTGTTACTATTTCATTGCTATGAAAAAATATCTTGGAAGAACAACATAAAGGAAGAAAGATTACTTACTCATGGTTTCATGACTTCAGTCTGTGGACAGTTGGTTCTGTTGCTTTTAGGCCTATAGTGAGGTAGAAACATCTAAGCTGAAGCATGTGGTAGAGGAGAGCAGTTACCTGGTTTCTTGTCTTCCACCATGTTAAACTGTAGATTCTCCAAGAGTCTCTTTGAGCATGAGGCCAGAATCTGACCCAGAGCTGAGGCTAACCTAGCCTTAAAAATGCACAAATTAAATATGGATGGCTTAGGGTTGAAACCTGTGAGTGATGCTGAAAAATAGAAAAATGGTAATTTGATGGATAATGGGATCAGGATCCCAAAAGATCTGACTTGCTGGATCAGTGGACTTAGCCAACAAAAGGACAATTAACAAAAATACGAGGACAAAAATGGGCTGATGGTTAAAAGTTCATGGTAAGGAAGAATATGAGGAGTTAAGCCTGTCTGTATACAGGTGCTGTTATCTTAGGTAGATGTAAACTCTCCACTTTTGAAGGTGTGCAAATGGAGGCCAAGAGGGAATTCAGTGGAAAGAATGAGGTAGTTCATAGGATTGAAAGAAAGAATGAAGCATTAGATTTCAGGAAAGATGGCAAGCAGAACAGGTCAGAGGTCCAGGCTTGTGGAATAAATGGTTCTTCAGTCACTTGACCTGGTGTTACTCTGCTCAAGATTCACATCCCTCTGGCGGGTAGAGTCTGATTGCTAAGTTTGGCCAGGGCAGGTGAGGAGAACTTGACTGAAGGGCCCATGAACACTGTGCCTGACAGCAATAGAGTTGCCCTAGGGAAATGGAGAAGCTATTACCAGACAAACGGAGAACAGGTGCTGGAAAGGCTGAAGCGAGAGCAGGTCAGTTCTGGGCATGCTCACACCATGAGTCCAACCTTCTAGATGTGCAGAAGCTCAGAAGGGGCAGTTGCTCACCCTGTGGTCACATAGGGACAGACACAGCCTGACAGACCTTCCTCTCCAGATTTGGTGTGAAAGTCAAGTGTCATCAGAATTTGGTATCCAGATCCTTTTTCTTCCGACAGGCCCTCCAGGAACAGTTCCTGTTCTTGTCATGCTTGGGGGTTTTAGCATCACCTACAACAGCTTCTGAATCCAGGCCCTGAGATATGCCCACATCAAGGCTTTTTTAAACTTTTTTAACTGCAACTCTGATGGCCACTGGATCTCAAGTGAGAGCCCGCATTGCCAACTCCAGGAAGTGACTGTCATAACTAATTTATTTTCATGTCTGTTAGAAAGCCCTCCTGGGGTGGTATAATCCGCAGATACAAGCCTGTTTCACCTCTACTAGAAGGGTTTAAAAAATGAAATTAGACATGTTTTTGAGGCAAAATCTCTCCCAGTTAACTCCCTGGTTTGGCACAAATTCTCTTAGCATTTGTGACCAAAGGAGACTCCTCCAAACCACGTCCTGTCATCTCCTCTGAGCTGTCAACTTTGATTATTCCTTTCCTGGTACTGTGCCTTGTCTCATACTAAAAGAATAATAAATACCTCCTTTCCCCTTTCTGAATCTAGGACTCCAGCTCTTTATTTCCTATTTTATATGAAACTTTTCAGGAAAAAAAGCACAAAGAGGGTAAGAGCAGCTGCAAGAGATCACTAGGGAGTAAATGAAGACTATTTCTAGGCATCTGATCCAGAAGCCACCCCGTCTGTCCAACATGTGATAATCCTACTATGTGCCATACCTCCTTTCTTTGCTGGGCCATTTACAGCTGGGAATTGTACCTGTAAGCCCACAAGAGCTGCTCTCTGTGGTCCCCCTTAGAAACCCCTTTTTCTGCCCTTGTCCCCATTGACTTCTTTAGCAATACCTCTTCTCCTTTTTCTTGAGTGTTATCTTCACCAAGAGGGGAGACTTTGTTTTCACTGTCACTGACTGTGTCCTCCTCAGAATCCAGAACAACACCTGGCACCTAGAAGGCACTCAATAAATAGCTATTGGATGAACAAATGAATGAATGAATGGATGGATGGATGGATGGATGGATGGGTGGGTGGATGGATGGATGGATGGATGGAGTTCCTCCTGTTCTTTAAATTCTTTTTTTTTTTTTTAAGAAATGATTCATGGGCTTTTTTTTTTGGTGGTACCAGGGATTGAACTCAGGACCTTTCATTTGCCAGGCAAGCACTTATTCCACTGAGCTATCTCCCCAGCCCTTGTTCTTTAAATTCTTTGGACCTCAACACACGTGCATCTCTGGATTGCTGCACAGTGTTGGCACACAGTGCTTAAAAGCCATGTGATATGTTTGGACTAAATTCTCCTCACATTTCCCATTATTTCTGACTTCCTTTCTCAGGAATTTCTTTCTCCCCCTTTCCCTTTGCCTGTCAGTAAAGAGTTGCATTTCTTTGGGTTCTGTCCTATTCCTCAGTTCTTCCCACTCTGCAGAGAATGCTCCATGAGAGATCTCCTCCACTCCCACACTTTCAAATTCCATCCCCACGCTGATGCAGGCAGCTGAAAGTGAGGAAAAAAACCCACTAAACTAAAATCGCTGAATTGGAAGTCCTCAGGCACCTCTGAGCTTGGCAAGGTGGAGGTGGGGCAGGATAATGGATTGAAATTTTAATTTACATTTTGTGCTCCCTGCTGTAGAAGTGGAGAATTATGTATATTTTATCCCCTGTAATTTTTTTTCACCAGCTCTAAGACGGTATCCAGGACTTCTTGCCTTAGGAATAGTGGTGTTTGCTAGGCTGAAAGCACATGCCACCTGCAGCCTCACACTTGCTTTTGGAAACAAACCCAGCGATTATTCAGGGTTAAAAGCCTCATCCTTAGCCTGCAGCATTTGGAGGAGTATAACTCTTAGTTGTGGGGTCTCTCCTATGCTTTGTGGGATGTCTGCCCACTTTCCTGATCTCCAGTAGTGCCCTCCATCCAAGTTGTAACAACCAAAGTCTCCGGCTAATGCCAGACATCCCCTGGTGGGAATGCTTTACCCCTAGTTGAGAGTCACTGTGATAAATTATCAAGAGAGAGAGAGAGAGAGAGAGAGAGAGAGAGAGAGAGAGAGAGAGAGAGAGAGAGAGAGAGAGAGAAGAAGGGCCCTATGGAAATTGCCAATCTTGGGAAATGAACAGCTTCTTTCATACTGGGAGAGAGGTCTGAATAGTCATGGTTGACCTTTTGTTATATGACAAGCCACAAATAGTAAAAACCCCAGATGTGCTTTCCCAGAATCCTCCTGACTTAGCACAACCTTTCTTCTTCCAAGATAGCATCAGTGTGTAAAAGGAAGAGATGACTAGATCGTCCAAGGAATTTGGAGTTTCGACTCTGTGGTCTTTCTCTGCTCTGAAGGCCTGCTTTCCTCTGTCTGTAGCTAGCTCCGTGGGCCAATGATCTCCATCCTCCCTCTATGCCTTGGGGCTGCTCTTGGTGGCCCTATTGCAGAAAAAACTGAGAAATTTGATCAAATCGGAGAAGGAATGGCCTGTCTCACTGACTCCTTAAGAGCAAGTGACATTGGTCAAATACATAAACATTTCCCAGTAGCCTCTCCCCAAAAGCCACTGATCCCAGAAAGTCTCAAGGTATCTTCTTCATCTGGCAAATCTTCCTGCAAAAAATAGAGGATACTTTATTTTTTATATTTTTCTGTCAGGAAGTCTAGTAATTCCAGTCCTTATAAACAACCCTGAACATACCTGTATTCTTGCCAAGGTACGTAAGGCACCCCAACATCTCACTTTCGCTTGGTTTCAGTGTCCTGGAATGTACACACATTCTTATCTTCACCATTTTTTTCTTCTCCCCAAATTTCTTATATATATATAACCATAGTTGAAGCATATATGGACTATTGGGCTTGGGAGTAATGCCATGCATTAGTTCTTCCATATTCCTCCTTAAAGCAATTTTGTTTATAGAGGAATCTTTCTATAGAGGAATCTTTCTCATGAGACCCTGCAACTGTTCATTCAAGGCCTATTCTGAAGAGAAAGCATATTTCCCCTATCTGGAGCTTGTACCCATCACTGCCTTGGTCCATTCCTCAATACTGGGATTACCAGAGTCAAACTGGGTTTGTCCCCCAGGAGGGACAAATTGTAAATGCTGAGAGGCCACATCATGGTCATAAAATGACTAGAAAGTAATAGTGATGCCCATGTTTGACTTATTTCTTCCTTCATTTCCCTGGATACCTTTACCCGAGGTATTAGGCCTTAGAGAAAAAGACCTGAAATTGCAGAAGGTGGCTTCAGTGGGAAGGCCTTGGGTCACAGACAAGTTTGAACTTGTGTTTTCTTGGGGCTAGCTTTCTCTGTCCTTGTGCTGAGAGAACCTTGGTTATTCACTCATAGTGCTCCAGTCTTACCCACTAGTAGGCCAGGGACCTTCGTGGCTATGTACCCAGAGCCACGCTCAGCCCTCCTACCAGGGAGTAGAAGATGCAAGAAGTGAAACCACTCCAAGTTTGACCTTGTTACTTGTGCAGGGCTCCAAGGGCTCCCTAAGCTGCAGTCTTCCCCAGGGACCTGGGGGTGGAGGCCTATCTTGAGTCTCAGTCTGTTGAACTCTTCCTAGTATCTACAGGTTCCTCTTCCCTTAGATCACCATGAACCACATTCTGCCAAATTTTTCGTAACAGGAAGGAGCCCCACCCAGGGACCTTACTGGCCGAAGACCAAACCTCAAATCAGAGCACACAGGAGTTTTGGCTGTCACATCAAAACTTGCTCCCTTCTGGCTCATGAACTATGACTCCTACAAGATAAACTCACAAAGTTCATTCCCCAGTTTTGAACTGGCCTCATTTCAGTTTTGCCCTTTCACCTACCTACAGTACTTCTTCCATTCTCTCTATCTTTCCATTATCTCTATTCCAGATGTCCATGCAGACACTAAACAGATGGATGATTGGTAGTAGAAACAATATTTTTGATGATTCCTTCTAAGACAACTTCTAGAACTGCTTCAGAAAGTGGCAAGAACCATGGGAAAATGTGTTTGAATTAAGATTGAGCACTCTGAGAGGGACTGACATCAGCCAATAAGTATTTACTACACTACTTTTAAACATTTAAACATTCACGGTTGTTTTAGTTACTCTTTTCTTGTTGCTGGGACAAATACCCGACACTCAAAATAAGGGAAGGAAAGGTTTATTTAGCTCACAGTTACTAGAGGTTTCAAGACACTGGAGGAGAGGCTAGGGCGCTGCTGTGTCCAGGATGACCCTCTCCCGGACACCTCTCTGAGAAAGCACAGGCTAGCCAGTTTAACGATTTGCACCTCTCTGGCCCGGCTCTGGTCCTCTGGCCCCGCCCTTCAAGTCCCTCGTTGCTCCTCCAGCCACTTCTGCCCCATAACTAACATTAGGCTTTGGGGGGACAACTAGACACAACCCATAACAACTGTATATTTTGACCATACTTGTAAGAGACACAAAATTACACCTCACCTCCTCCAGGTGATGATTTGAACCACAAAAACATTCCACAACTCAGGAAACAATCTAAATATTTATCTATAGGAGAACTAATAAATCATACTGTTTATATATAATGGAAGAGTACTATAGAGCACTTAGAATGATGTACAACTGTACCATATACTATATTCTATATCAACAGGAACAAATTTCTTTTAAAGTAAATTTTTGAGTGGAAAAAGCCAATTGTAGGAGTAGTATGCTTGCTTATATTTTTATATGAATTTTAAAATCATCTTGTCTAGTTTCCCTGTTTTCTTATTCCTACACATACACACAAACAACTATTGGTATTTGTAAGAGTATTGTGGGGCCAGGGAGATAGCTCAGTAGAATAAGCGCTTGCCTGGCAAGCGCAAGGACCTGAATTCAATCCATGGTTCCTCAAAAAAAAAAAAAAGAAAGAAAAAAAATATTGTAAAAAAAAAAAAAAAGAAAGAAAAAAAATATTGTAGCTTTCAAATTAAATTAGGGAAAAAAACTTAGGAGTAAAGATCAAATTTTCCCATCAAAAATATAAACAGGTGTCTAGTTTATTTAAGATTTTTTTCAGTATCCTTCAGAGGTGGTTAAAGGCAGGCTGGTTTGTTTACTGGTTTTCTATATATGTCTTAAACATTTTTCATTATATGGTTGTTCTCTTTTTTATGCTTTCAAGCTCATTAAGTTATACTGTGCTTTATTAACCCTTTTCTCTGCATCCTTTAGGTGCGTTTTGCTATACTTTTTCCAATTTCCTGAGTTGGATGTTATCTTAGTCCATTTTCTGTGGCTTACAACACAATACCACAGACTTGGTAAATTATAAAGAAAAGAGGTTTATTTTAGCTCACAGTTCTGCTCCAAGGCCAAGCAGTCATATCTGGTGAGGCCCTGCTCCCTGCTTGCTGGCCAAGTCCCAAGTTGATGAAAGGAACCCATCCCTAAAGACAGGGAGCCCACATATGCCTCTCTCTCTCTCTCTCTCTCTCTCTCTCTCTCTCTCTCTCTCTCTCTCTCTCTTTTCCCCTCCCTCCCTCTTTTCATAAAATCAGCAATATTCAATAATGGAATCCCTACTCTGATGACCTTATCTATCCCTAACAATCTCCCAAGGCTCTATCTCTAAAACCGAGGCTGGATTAAGTTTCTACTTTCTTAAAACCTCATAATGGTGATTAAATTCCAACAGGAGTTCTGGAGTGGACAAACTGTATTTGAACCATAGCAAATACTTCATCGTCTGTTTATTGAACTTAAGACTAAACATTTCAGGCTATGCCTCCTTCCTCTGGTACTTCTAGCTCTTTTCCCCTACATCTTCCCCCCACACATACTTCAAGGGCTTGTTTTCTGATTTTGTTTTTGTTTCTCCTGTTGAGTTGCAATCTGAAAATGTTATTTGGACTGTTTTATTTGATGCTTTTATAGTTTAATTTATAGACTTATGTATGGTCAGTATCTAGAAATGATCTGTAGGCACTTGATGGAAAACAGTAGAATTCTCTTTGTGTAGATTTCTTTGATATACATAATACCTTGCTAATCATTTAGGTCATAATTTATTCATATTATTTTTACACACTTAAACTATTAAACAGGGAAAAATGCAAAATCTTCCACTCTCAGTGTGCTTCTTTCACCTTTATTTTCACAATTTCTTTTTTCATATAGATGCTACTTTACTTGGTATATAGGTAGCTCATCTGTAGCTTCATTATAATGCACATGTAGTACAGTTGGTACCTGCACAGACATATATTGTTGGAATTTAAAAGTTCTCTTCTTTGTCTCATTTGATGGCTTTTCTCCTGAATTCACTTTGATATCAGATAGCACTCCAGGACCTGAGGCTTACCATCTCTGTTAGATTCCCAGGCCACTCCAACAAAGTATCCCAACCTGGGTGAGTTTATAGAAATCTGTCTTTTAGGAACCTGAATCTGAAATCAAGCTGTCAGTGAGACCCTGATATTTCACATGGCTCTGGGGGAAGGATCCTTTTGTGTGCACCTACTTTTCTAATGTTTTCTTCAATCCCTGGTGTTCCTTGGCTTATCAAAGCATCACCATAGCACTTGATTGTCTTCCCCGTGTATATCTTGACATCATCCTGTATGTGTGCCTGCTGCTGTGTCCCACTTTCCTTTCTCATAAGAACATGGCTTCATTTCAACTTGACTACCTCTATAAAGACCCTTTTCCACAGGCGAGCTCCAGAGGTATTAGAGATTAAGACTTTAACATGTCCTTTTTAGGGGACACAATCCTACTCATAATTCACCACAGGCCTGATGGGGCAAGGTGATAGAGTAGGTTCCAGACTACCCAGAGGATGGATATCTGGGAAGAGATTCTCTGAAAAGCTGTGGGGTCATCTCTAGAGGGATTCAGGATACCAAGGGGCACCAAGCAGGGGAGGAGCTGGATAGTCCCGTATCGCTTTCTTCCCCCATAGACTTTCTCTAGCATGTCACTTTAGGAAGCCAGATGACATAGCTCACATGGATCAGCCTCCCCAAAGCATGCGTGGGTCAGTTTGGAGGGGCAGGCAGTAGAACTAAAGAGCAAACAGAAATTATACACGATAGCACTACCTTTTGGTGTGTCTTAAAATGTTAGGGTCATGAGAGTTTTATTTAGTGAACTTTTTCTTCTTTATCATACAGCATCTTTGATTTGATTAAATTCCTTTAATTGCTCATCAGTGAAATAACTGAGTTTCCGGAAAGAACTCCCATCTCCAGGAAAGAGGGTCAATGGAGAGAGAGATGGGAAGCAATGTCTCCGCGGTGGTTTCCACATCACATGTGCTCCTTTCTCCTGCTGCCACAGGGAGAAAAGGCTTCCTGGAGGCATGGCTGACGGCAGCGTGACTGCTGCAAGGGCGCTTCCCTGGCTTCTGTGAACACACAAGGGTGCAGGGGATGCCTCATCCCACCTGAGCTTGCTCCCATTCCTACCCTTGTGGCCACAAACAAGAAATCCATGCATTCTTTTTACACCTCAGACTGTTCTATTTACCTTCAGAAGGTGAGGTTTTTTCCCAAAATATTTTCCATCCTCTCAGCAATGAGCCCTCCCATTACAAAGAGTTAAGATTTTTCTGTTCTTCTTCTTGGTCCTTTTTTGGGGGGAGGGGTCTCTTCTTTCTTCATTGAAATCGTGCAGGTCTCATCTGGCTTTGGCAGCCCTTTCACATAAATTAGAGCCTAGGGATTAAGCCTGCCTTCTAGTTTCACTAAAAGTAAGATTTATAGACTTTTTTCCTTGTTGTTGCTTTGCAATGCTTTGGGGGAGGGCGGGGGATGTTGCCTGAAAGTCACATGTGAAATGTTCCAATTGCTAAATGATCATGATCAATTCAAATTGCTCTTAAAAGATTGTTGGACCAATCATCACATTTAGTTCATGGGACGGCAGTGCAGGACTTCATTAGGGAATACTGGCCAACCATAGTGCTTTGAAGAGAGCTGGCCCAGTGCAGTGGGTTGACTTGTGCCCTTTCAAAAGGAAAAGGAAAATGAGAGAAATGTCTGCAGGGAAACTGGGAATATATGGGGCCAGGAAGATGTCTCAGTAGAATAAGCACTTGCCTGGCAAGTGTAAGGACCTGAGTTCAATCCCTGACTCTACAGAAAGAAAGAAAGAAAGAAAGAAAGAAAGAAAGAAAGAAAGAAAGAAAGAAAGAAAGAAAGAAAGAAAGAAAGAAAGGAAGGAAGGAAGGAAGGGAAAAAGAAACCGGGAATATGTTTTTATTTCAGAAAAGGTCTCTAGAGATAAAATTAAATCAAGGATGTAGAGATGAGATCATTCTGGATTATAGGTTATGAGCCATAAATTCAGTGACAAATGTCATCAAAAGAAGACAGACACCTAGAAGAGAAAGTAATGTAAAGTCAGGTAGAGCTGGAATGATGTGACCACAAGCAGAGGTATATCATCAGAAAGGGCATGAAAAGGATTTGCTTCTAGAGCCTCCAAAAGAAATGGACCCTGTGACACACTGACCTCTGGTTTCCAGAATAAAAAATATCTTTCTAGGCTGGGGAGATAGCTCAGTGATCTAAACATTTGTCTGGCAAGCATAAGGACCCAGGTTCAATTCCCCATATCACATGCCTAGCTGGCCCTGGAACCCTGGGTGTGCTGTGCTGACCCCAAAAACAGACATGGTGGCACAATCCTGTAATCCCAGCACTGGGGAGGCTGAGACAGGAAGATCACTATGAGTCCAAGCTGCAAAGTGAGACCCTCTACCAAATACAAAAACAAATAAAATATTTTAAAAATATTTTTTTTGAAAAAGATACATTTCTGTTGTTTTAAACATTCCAGTTTTTGGTAATTTGTTACAACTACCATAGGACACCAGTATACCCTGTTTGCATCCTGCCTCTGCCATTTCCAAGTGACAGAACCTTCAGATCCACATAGGCATCAATAGGCGATGCCTGTGAAAATAGTTAGCTAGATCTAAACCTCTACGAGGCCATTATAAGATAGTAGTGGTGGTACCTGTGCTGTGGATTGCTGCAGAGAACAGGACTACGACCGGGAACAAATCGAGAGCTGACACAAAGAAAACATTTTCGGAGTCAGAACATTGTAGACTTGCACAAGCAATCAGTTTGCTGTGACAGCAAGAGCCTTGTCCCTGAAAGTGATCGAGGAAAGACAAGGACCACCCTCACCATGAATATTAAGAGGACAAACCCAAGGTCAGGAGGGCCTAGGTCACAACTTGGCCTCGCAGGGTGACTTTTGACAAATGACTTAAAGGTTCCGGGTCTCTTGTAGATACTATGAGAATCCTATCACGGCTGGCTGTCATCAGGATGACAGGAGGATAACAGTTGCGAGAGCCCTTGCCATGAGGCAGACGCTACGCTAATCGCCTTCCCATGGTTCACTCTCTTCATCGTGAGCCTTCAGTAATGGTGCGTGCTGTGGTTTTGTTATGATGGTTTTCCATGTCAGCATAGAGTGTTCTTGGCCTGGAGTGGGATTAAGTTTAGGGATGCTGTAGATTCCATCCAGATGTGTGCATGAGGCGACACCTATGTGTGCTTTTCTGGAGAATGGATCTAAAGCTGTCTTCCACATCTTGAACAGTCCAGTGACACAGAAAAGCACAGATGTCTACTGTAGAGGACATGGAATTCTACGGCCCAGGAGGTTCCTTCCAGCCTAGAACTGAGTGAGATGGAGCCGATGCCACTGCAGTCCAGTGCAGTCCAGGGCTACATGAGCCTGGGAGCTCCTTCTGATGCAGGGACCCTGCTGCCTCCCACTATTTTCTTCTCTCTGCCTCTTCCCGCCTATTAGCTATAGGCAAATTTCAGTGGAAGCAGCAGCAAAAGAAGCAAAAAGAAATTTGCAATTTTGATGCGCAAAGGGGCAATTTCTACAGACAATCCTTGTGCCCATAAACGCCCACTACCTCCAGCGGCTCCCACCCAGAATGAAACCCAGAGAGCATCATTTTCCATTCTTGTCTCCGAGATAATAAGTCGGAGAGAAGCTTCATATTTCAAATCAAAACTATTTTCCAACTAGAAGAAGAGTGGAAACTTTTCAGGCAAATTTCATATGCAATAACACAATTTCCTCCTGTTCTACTTCTTTTTTCACCTAATACATGATAAATATTCAAGATCTCCTTGAGGAAGCAGGAGCGCAGAGCTGGGAGGTGGGTTCGTCATGGCTGCTCAGCGCAGGCGGCCAGCAGGGCGTGCAGAGGTTCTTTTCCTTTAAGGCTTCCCTGGATTCCAGCCTCGGCAACTGGCTTCCCAGCCTGCCCTTCGCTCCCAGGAGAATTAGCCTTGCCAGGGCTAGAAGGCATAATTGAAAAGTATTTATTATCTTAATGGCCGTGAGCCATGATCATTAGGAAAGTGCCTTGGAAAGGCACTGGAAGCCCCAAGATCCCCAACAACTTCGGATGTTTACCAGCTTAGGAGCTCCTCTTTCAGGGATCAGAGGTCAGGGAACAGCAGGAGGGACCCAGGTGGAAACCTTCACCCCTCCCCCGGGATCAGTGACTTCAGGAATATGGTAGAATATTGGTGATAAACCAGTGATGGCCTGTGGTTGGGAGCACAGAGAGCACCACTGCCTCCGAGAGATGACAGTGACCATCTCCTTTCCGGTGAACCGCTTACCAGACACCCAGCCTGGGGTGATGCTTTATCCACATCACTACCTTTTATCTTCAGCGTTGTTAGCAGTGACAAGTATTATTATTCCCGTTTTATAGTCAAAGAAACCAAAACTCAGGAAGCTTAATGGTCTAAGATCATGCTGCTCATAAAGTAAAAACAACAGAATGTTACATCCCTCCAGACGGTATAAAAAACACTAGACCCACCCACTACCACCTCCAAGTTCCAGCAAAGATGGAGGACTACAGTATCTTTTGTATGCTGCCAGGGAACATGTGACATGAACAACACTGTGGGGAACACCAGTTTGTCATAAATTCCGACATACACTTACCCTGCGACCCCCAGTTCTACTCCTCAGTGTTCACTTAAGAGAAATGCATCAGCCAGATTTGGTAGTATACACCTGTAATCCCAGCACTCAGGAGGCAGAGGCAGGAGGACCACTGTGAGCTCAAGGCCAGTCTGGACTATACAGCAGAACCCTATCTTTAAAAAGCAACCACAGTCCCACTGATTATTGTTCTGATGTGTAGATATCCTATTCTTGTTTGTATTTCAATAAAGTTCTGTTAATTTTTTCAAAAAAGCAACTACAAAAAAAGAGAAAGAGGAATGTATATGTCCACAAAATGTATGTCACAAAATGTATGTCACATAGCAGCTTTGACCGTAAGAACCCCAAACTAGAAAACTCCACATTTTGATCAGCAGGCAAATGCAGAAAGATCTTGGCTACATACATACAAGGAAGCTGCTCAGCAATATGAAGGGACAAACTGGTAAGACATACAACATGGACCCATCTCCTTGTCAACAGAAATCAAATCCAGAGCACACATTATGTCATCCCAGCAGAGAAAGCAGAGCAGTACCTGGCCAGGACATGTGGGCAAGAATTCACCCCAAACAGGAACTAGGGTGACAACAAATGTTTTGTGTCTTTGTTGCTAGGGTAGGCACGTGGTTGTAGACATCTTCCAAAACCCATCCATGGAACACTCAAAGCGGGAGAATGTTATTATACCCATTATACTTTAGTAAGGTTACTTTTTCAAAAATCCAGAGTTCTTGACCTGGCCCTGTGTGGATCAGCCTACCGTCCTCCTCTCCTTGGGCTCTTCCTCATCCCTTGCCCCCTGTTCTGGCCACACCAGCCTCTTTGCTAGTCTTCCTATTGTCCAGGAGCATCCTCATTTCTACAGCCTGCCCTTGCTGTCACCTCAGCCTGTGATGCTTTCCCCGAGGCATACACTTGACTTGTTCCTTCACTTCCTGCAGACTCTGTTCAAAAGTGCCCTGCCAGTGTGGCCTTCTCTGACCCAGCACCTCCCACCTGCCCTATCAGTCCCTGGTCTTTGCTTTCTTCTCCATAGTCGAGCTGTTTGCTTAGAGGAAGAGCTGAAGGAGGCCGAGTCTCCCTGGGCAGTATTTTGAGATCCGGAGCCATATCTGGCATGTAGTAGGCACAATCATTCTTCACGAATGAGGTAGGCTCACCCAGCTTTCTTTCCCTGTTCCCCACTGTTCTTCCCCAAAGGAAAAATAAAATGGAAAGATTCTTTAATCTCAAAAAGATCTCTCCCAGTGATGTACCCACTGTACCACAAATCAGTCTTTCATTCTGAAAAATAACAGCAATAGAATATTTTGTTTCTCAGTTCCAGTCATTTGCATTTGAGTGTCTTACTAACAGTGGTACCCCAAGAGCACTGAGTGGGTATTTATCCAATATTTGCCTAGCTAGAGAACCTCTAAAACAAAGAACCATTTTTCCAAGGTGACTTCTGTCTTTAACACTAGAGGCTGGTAGAAATTAAAACCTGCTTTAGCAACATGTAAACAACGTAGTCTTTCTGTAATACTAGTGTTCTGCCTCAGCGATCACCCTTCTACAGGTATATTTATTTACATAATGAGGATTCTATGGCACGACTACATATAGCTCTGTGTCCTATTTTTTACCTTTAGCATTAGAGAATATTTTCTCATGTCATTAAAAAATCTTGGAAAATATAATTATTAATGTCTATGGAGTGTTAGCACATATAGATGTAGCACAGTTCATTTGAGAATGTCTTACTGTAGAGCATTTAGATTGTCTCCCTTTTTAAAACTTTAATTATAAATAATGAATGTCATAGTGTATAAATTTTTGCCTGAATTTCTAAGTGTTTCCTAGAGGAGGAATCCTAGCCCCAAAGGATATGGGTTTTTTTTTTTTAAGGTTGTTAATACATAGTCCTAACTTGTTTTTCAAGGTTTCAAAAACACAGCTCCAACTTGTTTCCCAAAAAACAAATGCCAATATAAATTGCCAACACTAGGACAGGAGAAGACTGCATTGCTTTGTCTTGGCAAGCTCTGGACAACGCCATTTCTAAAATCTCTGCTGATTTGGTAGCTAAACGTACTATTTTGTCTTAATTCCTATTTTTTGATTACTAGTAAAGTGGCACATTTTTTCATATATTTATTGACTGTGTCGCATGTTCTGTGAATTATGTTATTTTTCCATTTTGTAATTGAAGTGTTAGTGTTCATCTTAGTGAACTGTCAGAGCGCTGAGTGTGTAATAAGATTAACTCTTGGAGCAAAAGATCTTTATTTCTTACTTTGCTTGCTCTTACTTGTACTTATGTTGTTTCTTGAAATATGTAAATTTTTCCCTTCTAGATCATTGCTGTTTCATTCAGGAAGACTCTCCCTATCTCAGACCAGGCTAGGACCCTGCTGGGTGTTAGGTTCAGTCCATGTGTAAGTGCCATCCTCCAGACATACTGTGAAGTAGACGCGATCGTCCACATTTTGTCATCTTTGCTATGTAAGACTTTCAGCCAGACGCAGCGGTGCACACTTACAATCCCAGCTATTTGTGAGACTGAAGCAGGAGAATCCGCTAGGAAACAATGAGACCTTGCTTCAAATAAAATTTTAAAAAGGGACTAGGGGTATAGCTCAGAGCTCCCTGCATTCAGTCTTTTGTACTGCAAAAAATTTCAAGCACAGAGAAGAAAACACATATAGTCATTCTGAGATTTGTTCGAGAGAGTGGAGGGGCTAAGAGGCGAGCTTGAGAAGGTTGCAGGTCACATGAGAATACCATAAGCTGGTGACAGCTACAGCTGGTGAGGAGATCAGGGGGCGCATTTGCCTTGCATAAGATGATACGAACTGGTTGACAGCTCAGAGGGACTAAAGCAGAGCTCCCCTTTCAGATACGCCTCCAGCTCCTGGAATCATCCCATTAAACTCCACACCTACACCGAGAGGAAGGAGTCCCTAGTCCCATTTGAGAGTTGAGGACACTGAGAAACCAACAGACGAATTACTCAATATCACATAGCTGGTGATACGGTCAGAATCATCATCCTGACCAAAATTTTATGTTGCCTCCACTGAGCTTGAAGAAAGGACATCAAGTAGAAGAAAAGATGGACCTGTCCCATAGAATTTGATTTAGCCAAACTCACAAGAAAGGGCTCAGGTTAGAGATTAATCTGATTTTTTATAAATAAGAAAAATAACACTTATTTAGACTGCTACTCATTCATTTCTTCAGTCATTATTTCTGCAATCATTTAAACCTCAACAGTGCTCATGTTGATTAAAATGACAAATAAAAGAGCAGACAAATTGAAAGACCCCAAAGCTATCAGTACTATCAAGTCCCCCATCCCAAATGTCCCTGTGAACTTTGCATTATAGACATTTGACCAAGAGCTTTCTTGCTAACCCAGTACTTTCATTCACATATTAGTGTATCAGTTGACTATTGCTGTGATTGTGCTGTGTAACACACAGCCCCCAAATTTCAGCCACTTACAGCAACAAACACCTAGCACTCCTCCATTGTCTACAGTTTGCTTTGGTTTCTTCAGGTCACTGACCAATACCAGAGATTCTCATCCTTTTTTCAAATAAATAAGAAGTCCACCTAGAGTCTAAAGCTTCATAAAGTACACCTAAATTGTGATGATACCTGTGGTGAATTGCCAACTGGGGTTAATGTTTTATACCCAACTGAACTGAGCTAATGTGGTGCTGGCTGTGGAAAGCCCATCTGAGGACTGTTGCTGGCAGCCTAAGAGGCGCAGCTGGAGAAGCTGTTGGGACGCCATTAGGGAAGTTGTTTGGAGAAGCTGCTGGAGATGCTGGAAGCTATTGATTCTCCTGGGCTATTCTGCTGACTGTCCTGGTGAACTTGGCTGTTCTCATTGGAGGAGGAGCTCAATACCTTTGTTTTTACTGAGAACAACTATGGTCCACTTTGGGGGAGCTCTGGTCCTCATCTTGAGCATCTCTTCTTGGCTCCAGAGGGGAACATGGTGCACAGCTCAGTGCCCTGGAGAAGACTGTCGCTTTGGCTTTCCTGATGGGAACTCAGATTTCCTCATCATCAGAGGAGCTTGGGACCTCACTGTTGGTCAGGATGGCTCTGGTGATCTTCAAGGAAACTCTGGTTCTTACCTTGAGCGTTATTTCTGGTTCCAGTGCAGATCCCTCAGCCTGCTAGCACAGATCCTTCAACCCACTGGCACAGACTTGCTAGCTTCTACCACTGACCTATGGGCCTTCCCAGTGCAGATCCATGGAGTGGGGCTGCATGAGAATTGTCGTGGGCTCTGGGCCTCCAGTTGGGCTTGTGGGGGACATTGTCATTAGCTCTATGTTTTCAGCTGGACTCATGCAGGAAGTTAGGATCCAGGCCCTCAGCTGGACTCTTTGGTCTTTAGTGTGTGGACAGATTTCCTGCACTCTTTGCATATGATTCTTTAGGTAATTCATTATAAAATAATCATATAAAACATGCCCTGTATTATATTTTCCCCTTGCAAAACCTCCAAACCATGAAAATGCATTTGCTTCAATGCAAGGCCTTGAAGCACTATGTGAATTTGTAACATTATAACCAATATAGTTAAGGCAGAGATAGGACTGGGAAGACAGTTCTCACTCCCCTGCTTGCAACTCTCTCTGTCTCATCCAGAGAAAGTGTTATGACAGTGAGCGCCTTGAATCTGCTCTGATTTATCTCTCACAGCACTAGTATTTTACTGTTTATCACAAATCATTCATGACACAAGGCTACAGCCCTACCACCAACAATAGGTGACTTTCACATCTGAGGGTAGAAATGGTAAGCCCTCTAGCTATCTGTTGAAGGTGTTAGTGAAACACCTACTGTGTGCCAGATACTGGGACCCTGCTGTCACATGGCCATGTTCAAGTCAGGATGGGGTGGGAAATAGCCAATAGACAAGTGAGTTGTCTTTGGGGGTTTTTTGAACTGAGAATCAAACTCAGGACCTCGGGCTCACCAGTCAGGTGCCATGCCACTGGGCTTCAACCCCAGCCCAACAAATGCACTTTGAAAAGATCATCCAAGTAGATGATAAGCCCAGTAACTCTGAGGGAAAAATGTAGTGGGCCTACCCCACTGGGGTAGGCCAATGAACAAAGTTGATTGGATTGAGTTTTTCCTGGGAAGAAGCTAGCTATGCACATCTCCAACAGCATTCCAGGAAGAGGGATCTGCAGGGACCAAGCCTGAAACTGGAGCAGGAAGAGAAAGAAGGCAGCGTGGGGAGAAGACAGTGTGCAAGGGCCATCATGGCTGAGAGGCACAGGCAGCTGGGAACAGGTCTCCTAGGACCTTGGAGGCCTGAAGGAGGGCCTGGGATTCTGCTCTAAAGACACTAGAGAGTGTTTCTCCTGGGGAGAGACACAGCCTGGCAAGATCTCTGTGGTTGCCACAGAGAAGAATGGGCTCATCAGCCAAGTGAACTTGAGGTATCTCTGCCATTTCCATGGCCCATGTAACTTTTTGGGAATAAAGACAGGGAGTTTCCAAACAAGAGAGGAGCCCTGTGATCCAGGAAAACCAAGAGCCATATTTCCTGCCTGAATATCCAGCTCCCGTGTACAATGGGAGCTGCAGGATTTTCCCTTCCAAGCAGCCCTGGGATCTTCTGAGAAGTCACCAGCACATACGGTGAGCTGTGTCCACATGAGTGGCTGTGCAGGTGGCAGCACCAGGGAGAAACTGGGAGACAGACAGGACTTGCAACAGCCCCGTATGCCAGCTGTTCTCAGCCAGAGCCAGACCCCAACTAGGGACTCTTAGATCTTGTGGTTCTCTGCACTTCCACCTTCCACCCCCAGGGAGCAAGCTGCACCTTACCTGAGCCCAGCCTGGCTCCTTGGCACAGAGAAAGGAAGTTTGAGCAGAGTCACAGACCAGTCACAAGGCCTACAGTTGAGCCATGCCACAACGCCCTGCTCTGTACCTTTCCTGACTTCTGCAGTGAGAGGCAACCCCCAAAGAGGTTGCCATGTGCAGGGCACCCACAAGAAAAGCTTTACACATACTAAGAGAGCTGATCCTTACAAAAAGCCTGTGAAGTCTACACTATTACTATCCCCATTTTATAAATGAAGAAAATGAAGTAGACATTAAGTAACTTATTCATGGTCATGCAAAGCTAGAAAGTGGCAAGGCCAAAATTTGAACTAGTCTTTGTTACTATGCTAGCTGCACATGATACTCCTTTGTGAATGCAAGGAAGGAAGGAAGGAAGGAAGGAAGGAAGGAAGGAAGGAAGGAAGGAAGGAAGGAAACAAAAAAAGATAAAGAAAAGGAAGGAGATAAAGGTTTGGAATACAGTGTGATACCTGCACATCTGTGCATACAGCTGTGTGCAGGTGTGCATCTGTAGGTGTGCCAGTGCTCATGTACGCTCTGCAGACATGTGCAAGTATGCCTCTGTGTGATGCTTTTGCTAAGCGCTGACATACCTGCTTTTTGTACACATATGAACATGAGCATTCAGATGTAGCTTCAGGCACGCCTTCTCATGAGTGCAAGCATGCTTGGGCACTGGTGTGCATATTTATATGTACCCATGCACCCCTGCATCCAAATGGGCTAGTGAGGCCGTGACTCCCACAAATGTGTGACAGGGTACAGGTGTGTTATATTCCTCTCTCTCTCTCTCTCTCTCTCTCTCTCTCTCTCTCTCTCTCTCTCTCTCAATGTCTGTAAGTATATGGTGACCTTCAGCATTTGCTTGTATGGATGGAAGTGATTTTGTGGCAGTTTATTTATGTTGTGGTAGTACAGTTGGGTTGTGTGTGCCAAGGACCACATAACTCTCTTGGGGCCCATTCTCTCTGACCCAGCTCCAGCCAGGATTCTACATGGAAAACACAGAGAATCACAGGTTTAAAAGAGCCTCTTTGCAAGGCCAAAGTTCTGTACCATCTTTACTAGAAACTCTGCAGAAAAGCTGCATTGAAAATAGAGGAATTCATATGTCTACTCTCTGAGCCTGTTTCCCCCTTTGCTTTGGAGTGTTTAGAAGCTGTGTCCAGCACCTTGGAGAGAAGCTGTGTATGACCCAGTGCAGCCTGCAAGTGACATGGTGCTGAAGGACAGGTGAAGGTCCCAGCTAGGTGAACTATTCACAAGATGATCATTGCTTTTAGGCAGTGGGTCCCATCCCTGCCTCAGGCCTGCCTCTGCCCAGCCTGAAACCACATCTGCTGGTGAGATTCCAGGGCCCAGTGGTAGGAACTGGGGGAGGAAGGCAGAAGCTATAGGGAGGACTCAGTCAGAGCCAGGAGGCCACAGGAGGCAAGCTGGTTGACCAATGGATCTCTGGTTTGCATTCCCATACCTGAATTATAACTATCTCCAATTATGAAGCCCAGAGTTGTGCTATTCTTTGAGGAAATGCCTGGATAAAGTTGCAATGGTTTGCGACCTCAAGATACAACTCCAGGACAACTCACTCACTCTTCAATTAACTGGTTCCCACCAGATAGTGTTTAGGAAGCAAAGTCATTCGCCATTTCCTGACCTACTGTGTGACCACCAGAATGCCATGTATTGAGGTACAGAGGAGTCACACAAGGCTGTACCCTGCTGGAGCCCCCCATACTTGAGGGAGAGGCCCAGCTACACTGGTTCCACTCCACCATCCTGTTGCAAAGCCCAGGTACACAGACTAGTGGCTTCCTCTAGCCCAGTACAGCCGTGCAGAAGAAAGAAGGCCATTTCCCCTATAAATAAGCATCCTTTGGATTTCTATAAGTCTTCAAAGGCTCTACACAGGACTTTGTCTCCATTTCCCTCCTCATATCCCTAACCAGCCTCTAAGACCTACCTCTTCTTCAGCCCCCTGCTTCCTGAGGGGGACCCTATAGGCCTAAGCATGTGCTTCTCAGGCTTGGCCAGGCTATAAGGTCCCAGGCCCTGGATGCTAAGAAGAGAGAGAGGAAAAGAATCCCTCCATGCTTTCTTGGCACATGATAAGGTCTTGTGGGGAGGCTGGGCCTCTCCTGCTCAGGAAATCCTTAGATTTCCAAAGACAGAGATGAGGTTCTCTGCCAATGCTAATAGAAAGGCCATGTTTTACACTACGTGGATTATATCTTTGGCTAAAATAGTGAGGAAGGATGATGGAAAGAAAAATCCAAAAGATTCTCACAGAGAGATAGGCAGGAATATAAACAAGGAGACCAACTGTCACTAAGACAAAAGAAACATGCATAGAGCAGAGAGAGACATGGAGGTAGATACAGAGGCAGAGAAAGTTACTGCAACAGAGAGATGGAGATGAGACGACAAGAATGGACGAGGCTAGGATGCTTCAAGAGACAGAGAGAAATATTCAGGGTGGAGAAAACAGCTGCAGAAGAGGCAGCAAAACCCAGAAATCAAGGCAACAACACAGCCGATGGCCAGGAAATACCCCCACTTTCTACTGCTCTGTTGTTCAATTCAGAACAAAGGAGCAAGGAAAATGATTTTATCTGAAACCACCCTGCAAAGGAAATCAATGTACAATAAATTGGAAGTATAACAGTAAAAATTAAAGCTAACCTATTGTGGAAGAAAGAAAAAATAATTATACCAAAGAAGCAGATATAGTTGCTTTAGCAGACTGCAACAAGCCAGATGTTTCATGCCCTGTACCTGCCTCCTCTTGATCCTCAGCTGCTCTGTGATTTGCTGTAGCCAGAGGATGTGCCTGATCTGACACTGTGTCATTTCTGAGTGTGGGCTTTAAGGAGTCCTCACAACTCACATTTCTCTGCATTGGGGTGGAAGGCGGCCACTGTATGAGAAGCCAGCTGGACCACGGCTCCTGTGAGGTGGCCCAGACGAACTGCCTGGAGAGACCATGTGCAAACAAGGGGTGTGGCCAACATATGAGAACCAAGGTCCAGACCCGTGGCCCAGATCAAGCGGTGCCACAACCCTGAATGGAAGTCACATAAAGTCACAGAGACAACTCTCCCCAACAGCCCCACCTCAACTGCAGCATCCTTAGCAAACATCAAAATGATTGTCTTTTAGGTCATTAAATTTAGGGGTGCTTGGTTATGCACTGTGGATAAATGGAACTGGAACTGAATCTAATGGACTTCATTACTGCCTGCGGTTGATGGATTAGGGGCCATTTCTCTTCTGAACCACAAATGATAAAGCCAGCAAAGGCCAGCCATGGCCAACACCAGTTCACACGTTCACACATTGGAGAATGGCGGTGACACTGCTGTGCTAGTGGATAAAGGGAACCCAAGTGACATTTTAATTAGCATTTAGTATGTACCAGTGTGGCCTGGTTCTCAGCTATGAAAACTGAGGCCCAGAGATATGAAATGACAAGGTCTCAAACCAAATCTTGTCAGGGCCAGGATTTGAGCCCAGAATCCAAAGCCACATCCTGCATCTCAAAGGTACAAAGCCTAAATTCTCACTAGACTTTGTGGGAGGGTGCAGGGAGGAGGGGCAGGTGCTCACCATCTCTGCAGGTGACCTGACTCTTCACGGGGCCCATGTACTCGGACAAGCCAGTGGGCAGGTGAACGCCGGGCAAGGCTCCTATCCAGGCCACCCTGGCCCACCCTGCCCTGTGCAATGCTGGGCTGGGCGGCAGCTGATGCACAGGCGGTGTTGGAAGACCCGGAGTAATGGCTTGACTCTGAAATTGGTTCCAGGAATACTTCTGCTCCCGTTATTATACTGCCTTCTCTGACATCCCCTCCCCCAGCACTTTTTTTTATACTAAACTTTCTCTGAATTCACCTGATTTTTCCCATCTCCTTTACATTCTTTATGGCAATAGAGAAATAATCACCGCTTCTCCGGCAGGGTGATGGGAGTGTGCAATATTAACTGTAAATCAGGCAGAAATTGGTGGAAGGGGAAGGGTTTGATGAGGTGCAGAGACATTATATCATTTTAAAGCACTTTTCTGGTCTCCAGTAATCCCCATGTAAATGAAAAGGAGGCGACGTGCCTTTCGCTCAGAGGCTGCCTTGAGGAATGCAGAGAAAATGTGCCTGGAGAGAGGACACAGGGCAGGGGAAGGTTGGCTGGGGCATGGCAGAGGGGGCAGAAACGGCTAGGGCTGTGCTCCCCACCTTCCCCCAGGGCTGCTCCCACCTTCCCCCAGGGCTGCCCCTCACCTTCCCCCAGGGCTTCCCCACAACTTGAACTTCAGTCATCCTGCCAATGTTGAGACTTCTTGGAAGAGGGGGACCCAGGATTCCAGAAGTGGAGAGGGCGGTGCTGTTTGCCGGCAGGGGAAAGAGCTACACCAAAGCATGTGCATCTTTGAGGCCCGCTAGTCTCCACTCAGAGTGGCCCTGTTCCCGAGGGGGATGTCTGGAAGATATGGTGGCTCCTGGGGTTACGCTCATTGCCACCCCGACCAGGGAGCGCTACAGAACGTGGTGGAAGCTGAGGATGCTAGCGTCCTATAAACATGGAATACTCCCATACAACAAAGTGCTACCTCTGTGCCATCCTCACACTGCCAAGATTCTGCACAATTCTGGGGTCCCCATCACCTGGCTTCTTAGGGTGCAAGCTCAGGATGCTGAGCGGAAGTACCTGCCAGCCTGGAATCAGCCTCAGTTTTGCTCACACCCCACTCTGCCTAGCTGAGGATGAGGGTGGGAAGAGGGAGGACTTAGTCCAGGCCCAGGCCTTAGTAGTCTCACCCTCATTTTTGCTCTAACAGAGCCGCTCAGCCCTCAAGCACCACCTGAGGGGCACAGGGAAGTTTCCTAGAGCATGATATATTATAGATAAGCAGAAAAATACAAAGAGGTTTTTCCAGACAGGAGGATTTTGTGCAAAGCAGCATAAATACAAAGGCACCAAAAGAGTTCTAGGAAGAGAGAGAAGCTCAGTGTGCTGGACCACGGGCACATCGGCAAGAAATGCAGAGGACCTGTGATGGACTCCTGGCTCTGCAGCTTCAGGTCTGTAGGACTTTCTGCAGTTATTTACTGTCAAAGAGAGTTGATGGAGAACCTAGTATCATGCAGGAGCTCTGAGCTTCAATTTCTCAAGCACCAAAGAGTACCATCTCAAAACTCCTAGGCCACTGAGCACCACTGTTTAAAAACCAGTTCTGGAATCAAAATGATTAGTAAAGGTTTTAAACACAGGATGTGCACAATCAGATCTGTGTTTTAATAATAATTACAAAAGCAAGCATTCATGGACTATTTTCTGTATGTGAAATATTTTGTATTTATTAAAAACAATGTTAATAGTAGCCACTGTCTTCCCTGTGCTAGGCATGGTGACTAGCACTTTCTCTGCATGATCTTACTTGGTCATCACAATGTCCCCCTGAGGTCAGTGTTTGTTATCCCTTATTCATGGAGAATGAAACCCATGTATAACCCAGTGACCATACTTGCCAAAGACTCATTGACACAAGTGGCAGAGCCAGGGTCAGACCCCGACTGCTGACACTGGGGCCCAGTTGCTGAAGCCCTTGGAAAGCTGCAGGGGTTCCTCTGCCTGGTGCAATCTGCAGATTTCCCTAGGAGAAGATTTGTTTCTCTGTACACAAAGAACAGCTGGAATCAAAATTCCGTATGCATCCTAATTCCTATGCATAATATTTTAAATGACAAATCAGACTGCAATTAGATAGCCCCTAGCCAAAATTCAAGCCATATACAAACAGACTATGGTCAACATCTGCACTGGGGTCGGCTCAGCTTGGCTCAGGGAGCCAAGCCTCTGTGGGAGTGTCTCTGAACTGGGGGTCCCCTGGGAAGGCAGCCTAAGGGACGGGAGGCAGGCGCCTGATTTCTCTGCCAAGTGCTTGCAATTACAGCCATTCTCTCAGTGCTGCAGACTCCTGGGGAAGAGTCATCCGTCGCTCGGTTAAACTGATTAGGAATCACTTTCTCTGTTTCAGAGTCTTTCCTGAATCTCAGCAGTGTGCAGAGTTACTGCCCAGGCTTCCAAATCAACATAGATCTTAGCTATTCCAGGATCACTCCAGTGCCCTTGGCAGTCTGGACGTTGTTGTTTCTGCCCTTTTCTGTCTTGCCAAGTTCATTCATAGTGCGTTACCTGGCTAAAAACTGTCCACTCTTTTCAGCTCTCACTGTGGGGAGTTCTGAAGAGTTCAGGGGCCATGGGGCCCCTCTGGAGCTTGGGTCAGGCAAGATAGTGCAGAAAGGTGGTTTGCAACATGGCTAATGATTGGCCTGCTGTGAGATGGGCCAGCCTGTTCCATGAGCTGCCACAGCCATAAGAATGTCATTGTTTCCTGTGTCCAACCCCCGGACACTCATGGCGTGTTCATCAGCATTTCTTTCCTAAAAGGGTCTCATCTTTTTTGTTGTTGTCGTTAGGTTGTTTTTTTGTTTTGTTTTATTTTGTTTTTATCTCATAACAAGTAATCTCAAATTCTCTGTGACTTATCACATACACTTTGCTCAACTATTTTCAAATTCATGGGTCCACAGGTCAACCTGGGTTTGGCGGATGCAGCGTGAGTCATGCGGTGCACCCATGACCAAGCTTCGGGCTGGATGTAGGTCTCTTCCATGTGTCTCACTCTGGGATGCAGGCTACTTGGAGCACACCAACTACAAGGGCATAAGAAGGGTGAGGAGAAGCAGGAATGTGTTTTAGAGGCTCAGATCTAAACCAGCACACAGTTATTACTGCCTGTGTCCCACTAGCCAAAGTGCAGGGTCTGATCATCAATGGGGCATCCATGATGGTGACAGGATGTGCCATTCCCAGATGGGGAGGGAGCAACAAGACAATCTCATCTGAGTTCTTGCTGGACACCTGCAGCATCTAGGCTTAGAGAGACCCCACAGCAGGCCTGAAGGTCTCGCGTGGGTGTCCAATCAGATCCCTTGGCACAAATGGGTAAAACAAGGTGAGGGAAAGGAAAGGCCCCACAGAACCCTGCCCCCTCAGCACCTTTCCAGCATCCTAGGGGCCTGGATGACCCCACAACCTCTCCCTTGTGTTATCCAGACACCACACACACTCACGTGTGCATACATAGCTTGCCTCACCCCATGCATGGACTGTTCATGCATCTGGCAGAAATGCCAGCCTGCCTATTTCTACTTGAGAGGAACTGCATTTTCCCAGGAAGGGTGAGTTGGTGACAGAACTGGGTACAAAAGTTCAGCCAAGAAACACAAGCCTATGCAAGCCCAGCCTGGGCAAAGGAGAGGTACCTGGATTCTGGCCTCAAATTAGCATCCTCTGGTCTGAGAGTGGCTGCTAAGCAGCTAGAAGGGAACAGGCTGACCAGTCAGCTGGCAAGTGACCCCTAATTGGGTGTCAGGAACACCAGGCTCCACCAGCACCCCTCAGTGCCCCACACTCCCAAGGACCTCCACAGAGAGTGGAGGGGCAGAAGACAGTTAATTGGTCCAGTCTGCCCAGCAATCCCATTCTCTGCTGTCTGATGCTATCACTTAGCTTCCTTTGTTTTCCACTTCAAGGGCTTGGGAAAAACTGCCCCACATCTCCTAGAAGTTTGCTGAAAATCTTGGAGTGGGAAGGGAGCTTCACTTAAGAGACTCTCAGCAGAGGCATTTGGCACATTTCCCACGGTGGCCCCAGTTGTCCTGACTGTGGAGCACTGTGGGGACAATCCTCCTACACACCCTTTCACACCTCTGCTTGTCTGTATTTTTAGACAAGAGTTCCCAAATCACTGGAAAGCTACTGAAATGCTTTTTGTTGCTTTTTGCCTGGGGGCATTGCTGTTCATTTAGGGAGAAAAGAAAAATGATTAATGCTACTAAATTTTTGCCCACACTTTAGAAGAAACCATACTTAGCTGGGAGAAAGCAGACATAGACTTGAACACTTGCATGGACACAAACACGGAGATGGCAAGTGACCCTTATTTAAAGATGCACAACACACAAAACCTCCAACTTGAAGATGAGATGATGTGAGGGTGGGATTTATTTATAGGGTGTGCTTGCGGTAATATATGGAGAAGCAAACCTGTCCAATCTGTGGTTTTCCTCCCCTGTATTTTTTTTTTTAATCTCCTTTTACTCCTGAGAAGGAAGTCAGCACACTGCTCACTGCCCCAGGGACAAATACACAACCAGAAATAGCCTGCAACTTTCTTTCTGGTTTCTGTGTTCCAGGATTCTGCACCCTTAGGAATAGGGATCCCTCAAGGCTTGACCCATGTCTTAGCCAGTAGCCCTCTCCTCCCCTCCTCAGAAAGTTAGCTCAGGACAGGGAGGAGAGGAAGACAGGAGAGGGCAGGGCAGAGTCATCCCCATCAGCCCCCTGACAGGATCACCTAAACAGCTGGAACTTCAAGCAGCCCATAAATTGTCCTCATTTCAAGAATGACCCAGAAGCAACAGAAAGCCAGCAGGCATAAGACCTAACAGAAGCTACAAAGCCCAGTGACAAGGGGCAAGAGGCCTGTCCCCTCACCCTCCTTCCCAAGATTTAACTCTGCTTAAGGATCCAGAACTGTATTTCCTGTGTATAAGATGTCTAGGGAAGACTGAGGTTGACTTCCACCACCCAAGCTCTGCAAATTGCTGGCTCAGAGGCAAAAAATAAATTTAGGAATCAAAAGAAACTTTCAAGGTAAAATGACTTACAGATCTGAATGAGTGGACATGCTGCCTCTGGTTCTAAGACATCTTCATATCACCCTCGCAGACAACCCTAAACTAGCCCTCATCCTCCCCTCAGTCTCTATTCTCAGCATGCCTTTTCTCTATAGTATATTACCTGACATTGTACCACATATCCCATGTTTAGTCAGCCATTGCCCTTCATTGTGAAGGCAGAGACATTGTTGACTCCGTTCACTGTTGTACTCCTGCCTTACAAGAGATTACCCACACACAGAAGTCTCATGTGGGGTGGTGGATAAATAAACATATTGTGTTCAATAGTGACACCTGCTGGCAAGTGGGATATTACAGCCCAGCTCTATTAAACATTGTTACTGCTTAGTTTGCAAATTCCTGGCAGAGGGAAAGTTTTTTGCTTTTGTTTTTGTTTTTTAAATATAAGATACAGCACAGTCTTAATAGGAAGCCTGGGGATTCAGGTGGAGGTGGGGTGGGAGTTATGCAATAATCTAGTGTAGAAAAGAGAAACAGGGTGAGGTCTTTGCTCAGAGTGCAGCAACCAAGCCTCATATTTTGCAGGACACTCACTTTTCTTCAATTTAATTTTCCTCTTTATTTCAATTCACCTCCTTCAAAAATATTTCTGATTAAAGCACCAGTTGGAGAGAGAGAGAAGGTGAGGAGATAAGCAGCTGTAAGAGAAATACAATGCTCATTTCAGGAGAGTGTAGAATCAAGTTAAGGAGCAAGGACAGGATAAATTTGTCTTTAACTTCTCCAGCATCCACAGAACACTGTGAGGCTTACAGTGTGCTTTCCTGTACATTTCTTTATTGGTTCCCCCTATGACCTGTTCCAACAGGTAAGGCAGTCATTCAAATTCCATAGTTTCCACATTGATGAGGAAATTGAGCTCAGTGAATAAAGTGATTTATCCAAAGTCCCCCCCACCCCGCAAGGATCCTGGAAGGACAAAGATTCATACCTAAGTGTTCTGTGTCCTTACATCTCTCGAGGTTTTAAAGTTTAATGATCTCAGTCACAGAGAGGCTAGGAAACAAAGTAACCAGAACAGAGCACTAGAATACATAGCTACAGAACCCAAAGTCAGAGTATCTAATCCCACCACCTACAAAGGTCTTCACCATAATTATCTTCACTATTAGATAATTTTCTATTGGTACAACGAAGTATGTAAGGCTGGGTACTTTATAAAGAAAAGACATTTATTTTGCTTTTACTTTTTGAGTTTGCAAATCCAAGATGAGGCAGCTCTGTCCATTTGACCTCTACCAGGACCCCTTGGCTGGATCATCACATGGTGGAACTGGGAACAAAAATGGCCACATGCAGAAAAGGCCAAGCACGTGGGGTGGACTTTCTCCTTTGGAAATAACTCATCCCCAGAACCTAGGGCATGCCATGCTGGCCACCAAAACTGGACATGGCAGTGTATACCTTTAATCTCAGAGCTGGGGTGGGGTGGGGGCTGAGATAGGAGGATCACTGAGTCTGAGCTGTGTACTGAGATCCTGTAACAAATAAATAAATATACTTAAAAAAAATTCCTCCTGAGGGTGATATAGGTAAGCTTCACCTCTTCAAGATTCTACCACCCCTCATTATTACCACAACTAAGGACTAAGCTTCCAGCACATGAACCTTGGGGAGATGGACCCAAACCACAGCACCTTCCTGCAAGCATTACCATTTTATTTCTGGAATATTGGCAAAGTTAGAACTTTGGTGTTCTCCAACAGGGGTCAGAAATCCAGGTCTTCCCCATCAGGGTGTACACACCCTGGTCTATGTAACAGAAAACTACTGCCTGCACCCCTGGGGATGTTTGACCCAATTCATCATCAAATAGCTTGCAATTATCAAACTGGGTTCCCTTGAGTTGACCTTTAGCGGGGGTATGGCTATATGTAGAGAAGACCAGCCCTGTGTAATTGCCCCCCCCCACCTCAGATGACTTAAAGGTCGATTGCAGATGCGAAAGTCTGATCTGTGGGAAGGGCTCCTTCCAGGATTCCTGGATAATTATTCAATCCAGACAACAATTAGCAGATACTTTCTGCACATGAATCCATCCCTGTCGCTCAGCCCTAGAAGGGCGCGCATGAGGCTCCCTAGGCCAGAGTCACCCCTCGTGCATACCATAGCATCAGTGCTCTCATGCACATACCTTTGCATTTGCACAGGTCTTCATAGCTTGCCTCAATCACTCTCATGTCAGTGTTGTGAGACACACATTCCTAATTTACAGGTAGGAAGCTGAGGCTCAGAGAGGTTAGGTGGGCTTTCCCAGAGCCACATGATTTAACCAAGATTTAAACTCATATTTTCTTTCTCCAAATCTCCTATTCTTTCATAGCAAAATTAGTTGTTGAGTGGCTACTATGTGCCTGGCCTTGTAGTTCAATGGAGAAAGGAAAGAGAGGCCCCATCAGTGTCCCCAGGGTTCAAAATCTCAGGATTATTGGAGAGGAAACAGGAGAGACACAGGCCTTTAGGGACTCTAGAGGCAGCATTATGTCCAGTGAACGTCCATAAACACCCAGCGAGAACGTCAGATGTCAGCAGTTAAGAGGAAATTTGAAAAGATTACAGGAGATTTTGGATAGAAATCAACCAAAGACAATGGACAAAGACTTCAGATTGAGAGAAAGGCACAAAAATGCAGTCAGCCAGTATCTTCAATTATCATATTTTAAGTAGCTAAATCATGAAATGGTATGTGTCACCTGAAGCCAGTGTGAAGAGGGACTGGGGAGTAAATGTCATTCCTTAAAGCCTAGTTTTCTTGACTTTAAAGGATGCTGGAGCCCTATGGCTTTCCAGGAGTCCCTGAAGAACAGCTTCAGTAGAAGGGTCATTAACCTCCACTTCTCCATCACCTACAAACTCCATTTATATCAACTTTACATTTTGAGCTCCATTAAATAAAGGAGTCCATGGTTTTAAATACTTAAAAACTACCAATTTATAGACTTACTGTCTTAGAAAAGCATGGTAGCTTAAGGAACTTATAAAGTACCATGAGTATTGACTTCACAATTTCTAAATTAGAGTACAAAATAGGAAAGGAGAGTCATCCAACTAAAAATTGCATCTCAACTGACTGGTCTAGCAAGATGAAATAATGATTAAAATGAAAATAGTGGTATTAATAATTAACATCTAGTTAGAGCTTACTATATGCTAGGGACCCTCAAAGTACTTTGGGAGCATTAGTTCACCACCCTGTCAGGTGGGTAGAATGGGTGCTATCCTCCCCACTTCACAGGCAAAATCACTGAGACTTGGGTTGTCCATGAAGGTGATTCCCACAAGGCCGTGCACATGGGTGGAGTGACACAGACTTGCAAAGGTGGGTTGTGGATCTGCAGAGAAAGAGCAGCTAGTAATGGAAGACATGGAGGAGCTCTGACGAACTCCATGTCCAGCTCAGTTGGCAGGATGATGGGCTACCAAGTCAGGAGGACACCGAATGCTTCTGGATCAAGTAACTACTAGGGCCCCTTCTAATTTGGAGATGCATGTTTAGAGTTGGAGAGTGTCTCGAACCACCCGGGAATTGATCAAACAAAGAGCTGCTTTGCAAGTAAGAGCAGTTTCATCGTAATCAGCAATTGAATGTCTACTGGGGAGATATGAACACCTTGTGCAGATATGAGATCTAAGTCGCTCATGTTGGGGAGAGGGAAGGAGGGAGGGAGACAGAGGAGAGGTAGAGGGAGAGGGAGAGGGAGA
>NW_004524706.1:6328098-6371076 GCF_000260255.1 Octodon degus
AGAGAGAGAGAGACTTAATAAACTCTTAAGATAAATTCCTCCATAAAGATATTATGTAACTCTTTAGGGAAGATATTTATCCAACATTTCAGAGGCATTCATTTATCTACAAATAACATTTATTTATTCATTTATTATATCAGTCTCCATTATTCTAGTCATTAGCATGAATCCCCAAAGACCCGCCCTGGCCGTGTGCCTTCAGACAGCTGTTTACCCAGCAGTCCGCAGCAGCAGCCCTGGGCTGCATTTAGGGCACATAGTAGGGAAAGAGGCAGAGAGCACTGGCTATAGGTCCGCACAGTCTAACATCAAGCTACCAGCCACATGAGGCTAGGCAATTGTAAATGCTAATTAACTAAGAATAAATAAAATTAACACTTAGGGACTTCCATCACACAAGCCACATTTCAAGTGTTCAACACACGGACAGAAACATGTGCCGCACAAGACAATGCAGATATAGAACATCCCTATCATCACAGAAGGTTCTGGTGGAAGGTGCTGGTAGGTGAAGCGGTGCCTGGAGGGGTGGGAGGTGAGCCTGGTGTCATCCATAGCTGCTTGGTGTAGTCATGGTTGCCAATCTTTTTCAATATTCAATAATTCCGGGATCTGAGCCATTCATACTGGCTCAACCTAGATTATGCTGAACAAGTGGGGTAGAGTTGTTCTTAGATACATCTGGACACTGAGAGCTTCATGGAAAACAAGGTTTTACAGAGGGTTCATAGTGTATGTCTGTGGACACAAGCAGATGGCACTGTGCAGTGCACCTGCTCCTCAGGGCCCGTATGGCAGTGCGTGTGCACATGGACTCAGATATTCCCACTTTGTCTCTCTCTCTCCCTCTCTGTCTCTGTCTCTCTCCCTCTCCCCTCCTCTTGAAAATATCTGCTCACTTAGATACACACACATAGGCAATTACACAAACACAGCCACGCACATTCATGCAGCGCACCCACTCAGACACACACCACTCACACACACATAATTCTATACCTAAACATATCTTACTTCTACATACACACCCACACACAGTGGTTCACACAAATGCATCTTGTGTCACCGTTGGGTTGTCACACATGATTGAGTTGGCTACAGTTAAGTTCTGTGGCTCTTTGCTATTCTGATATAATGCAGAAACAGATGGGCCAATTTTTCTTGCATTTCCAAGATGCAAGATAAATACCCGGGAGCTCCACAGCAGCCCTGTCCTTGGATCCATCCATTCATTCATCGTTCAGTAAACATTGATTGAGGGCCTCCGAATTGACAGAACCACAGAGGAGGTTCAGAACAAAACCACAGAAATTCTGGCATGAGTGCCAGGCCCAACCAAGAGGGGGAAGGTATCAGTATATGAAACGCAGCCCCTAGTATGGGACCAAAAATGTGAGAAGTGACCCTATCACCCCTCCATGCTGAAAAGATGAGGTCATACTTGCATCCAGGTGGGGAGAGGGGATGGAATCTCCTGGCTGGACCTGATGGCATGGATTAGGGAAGTTCAGAGGTAGGGAAGCCCATCAGCCTCTGCCTAGCTTCTCCAGCCTCATGCAGGCCTAATGCCCAGCTCTCCCCATTGGCACATTGTAAATCCTCTTCAAAAAATGTCTCATTTCATTCCAAAACCCCCTTCCTAATTGTCAACTAGAGTCTAAATCTGCTTAGTCAGAACAAAACTCTTCAGATGAATTGTCTGCACTCACTGTCTTCACTTCTTCAGCCCAGCGGATCCTGGAACCAACCCAGACAACTTCTGAATTCCCCCCTCCACTCCAAGAACTGCTTTCCCAAGTCAGCTATGACACCATCCTGCCACTTTGGACTCTGCCCTTCTGTGCCTTATCTTGGCAGACCACTGGGCTGTACTGTCCATGGTTAGTATTTCTTCTAATATGCCTTCCAGCCCTCAAACTGCACTGCAGTGCAGGCACAGGTAGTGCTTGGTGCTAACCTGCACATTGTCTGGGGAGTCACAGCTTTCCTGGCAAGACATCAATATGACAGCTAAGGAGCCCACAGAAACACTTAGTTTGAGAGAAAATTATGTAGTCTAGCACTGTGGGGTCCAAAGCCTACACTTAAACTAAGCCCCAAGTTCAGCTTTGCAATCCTGGCCCCTTGAATCAAAGGCAGAGGAAGAAGTAGATGATAGACTTGGAGAGGATAACTAGGAGCTGGGTCTTTCAAGTCCTTGTTCCAGGTTGAAATATGTTCCCCCTCAAAAAGATGTGACTGCATTTACAAACAGAATGAATGCAAATATAATCAGTAAAGTGTAGTCAAACATGTAGTATGAGTTTTTCTTGCTGTCTCAGTTACTCTTCTCTCATTGCGGGGACAAAATACCTGACACCCAAAATGAAGGAAGGAAAGCTTTATTTAGCTCACAGTTACTAGAGGTTTCAGTCCATACTCAGCTGACTCCAAAGCAGAGTGACACATGGCAGAGAGCAGCTATTCACAATGGTGGCAAAGAATAAGAGCAAAGGGAGTGGCAGCAGCTCAGGCGGCTAGCTAGCCTCTCTCCCCTCCTAACATTGTAATGCAGATTACCTGCCCCAGGGCAAGTGCAGCACCCACACCCTCAGTGATCAATCACCAATTTCAGAAGCTGCCCCATGACTGCATGAGGCTTTGGGGGACACATATACACAAACCATAACACATGAAGTTGCACTGGTGTCCATATTAATTAATAGGTGAAGACACACAGTAAAAGGCGCAAGTCATGCTGAAGGTGAGCATTGGAGGTACGCAGCTGCAAGCCATGGATTACTGACAACACCAGGAGCCAAGAAAACCTCATAAAAGAGAGTCTCCTTGGAAGTCTTGAAGGAGCAAGCCCTGCTAGCAGCTCAGCTGTGGAGTCCTGGCCTCCTGAACAGAGAGACAATCCATTTCTGTTATCATAAGCCACCCAGCTTGCGGCACTATGCTGTGGCAACTGCAGGAAATTAAGATAGTCCTGCTCTCTGTCTTTGGAAGCTGAGATATTCCCCATGAGGATCCACCAAGCGCACTTTGCCGGAGGTCCCCAGCTTGCTGTACCCATGACAAGAGACAGTGAGACATGGCTACTTGCATGGGCTCAGATTCACTTAGACCTGGTTCAAGTGCTGGTTCCTCTGTGACCTTGAACACCTTAGCTACTTAACCCTCTGAAACCCAGTCCCCTTCTCTGTATAGCGGGGTGATTGGGTAGAACTAATAGATCCTGTGTGTGTAATCTCACCAGACTTTGACTAGAAAATAAGGCCACATTGACATCTAATGATCAAATTATGATGGCTCCACACCTTACTAATGGCTCAACTGATGGAAATGAGTTGAGTTGCCAAAGAGAACCTCACACCCTCCCACAGAACCAGATGGGTGGCCTCACCACTAGGCATCTAGAACTGCAGCAGCTGCGGCCCCCCAGTGCCAGGATCTGTCTTGAAAACTTCACCTCTGGTCCCCTTCCCAGGGCAGCCTGCATGTCCGGGGACAAAGCGAGGTGGAGGCCTGACCATTCCTGCTCGATACAAACCTTCTTCAGGGCCAGGTCCCTTCAGCATTCCCCAGGAGGCCAAGGCTTCAGCAGGCTTGTAGCATGGCCCAGCATCCTCTGCCAAGCTTGCAGATGCTCCCTGTTTTTCGCATCTGGTGACCCCTCATGACATCTTGTGCCCTAAACTCCTCAGCGCCTGCTCTGGAGAATGCATCCTGCTTTGCCCACCATAATGAGGGCTTTGTCTGTGCCAAGAAGGCTGCTCCTGGGTGCTCCAAAAGCCACCAAGATAAGGTCCAGGCAGAAGTAGACAGGGACCTTGTCTAAAGCAGCTTTGCTTTGCACCAAGCCTGGCAGAGTTCTCTGCATTTCTACCCATTTTGCCCAGGACATTATACCTAGAATGTTATCAGGTATCCAAGGAAAACAGAGTTCTGTCCATCCCTAGCTCTGTCCCCCTGACTCTGTCAAGCCCACACCCTGTGAGAACCAGACAGTAAATAATGCATTCCATCCCTTTCCACCTCTTTCTGGAATCCCCTCCCCTTCTGTTCTAAAACAGAAGCCACCCTGCAAATCAATGGTTAGGTACCAGTCCTAAGTGGGAGGGAGGGGGAAGAGGAGGAGCAGGAGCAGGCCTTATTCCGCATGTAGAACACTCACCCTGCGCCTGGCCCACAGCAAGTGTCCAATAAATGATAGCTATTAGCATCATTGTTATTATTATGAACCACGATAGCTTTGCCCGCAGTTGGTCTGCTGGCAGCAGGAGGCTGTGTGCTGGCCTGCTCCCTGCTCCAGATCACTAACCCAGGCTAAGTGGCGGTAATTACGACTTTGAGGAACACTGGCAACAGTGCCAAGTTCCAGAACAGCTACAGCCCTGAGTCAAGAGGCATCTGGCTCCAGGCCACAAGGCTAAGAATTTGCATGGTTGGTCGTGTGGCAAGGTGGGAGCGACACCGCACAGGGACATCATGGAGAGGCTCTCTCTTGGCCCCCATAGAAGGAGAGCTCCTAGTGGGCAAACAGCAGGGAAATGCTCAGCATGTCACACCGAAGGACCACAGGCTCCCAAGAGTGGAAGCCCTTCTGCTCCTCACTGAGGAGCTCTGTGTGGGCCTCACCCTAGAAGGAGACAGAGCTCCTTAGCCTGGTCAGACTCTGGCTCAGGGCTGTCATGGCCTCTCTGGGAAAACATAGCTGTCCATGAGGCCTGGGGGAGTTGCTCAGGGCTTCCTGCACAGGATGGCAAGACTGCTGCACAGGAGACCTGGGGCCTGAGGAACTGGTGCCTCCCTTGTCAGAAAAGTGATCCTCTGAGCCGGGCATGGTGCTGATTGCCTGTACTCCCAGCTAATGGGGAGGCTGAGGCAGGACGATTATGAGTTCAAGGTCAGCCTGGGCAACTTAGTGAGGTCTTGTCTCAAAAAAAAAAAAAAAAGGAAAAGAAAAGAAAAGATTTGGGTTTGGCAGTACAGCATGTGCCTAACATATAGGAGGCTCTGAGTTCAATCCCCAGTAATGGGTTGGGGGGTCGGGGGAAGTACTGAAATCAGTCCCCAAAACTTATCTGGCTCTTGCTTAGAGCCAAGGGACAAGTCTACAGGCCCAGTGAAGTCTGGACTGCTAAGAGGATGACTACAATTATGTCTATGTACAGAGTCCTTCATGCCTATTTGTGGCAGGTGCTGCTTTTAAAGAGTTCCTGCCTGGAAGACACCCAGGGGACAGCAAGAGATCAGGCAGGCATGCCATGAACAATGTGCCTGGAGAAGGTACTATTGGTCCCAAGGGATCCCTGGCATCCCAGAGGGAGTCCACATGCCTGGTTCCAGAAAAATTCCAGGTTTTAGCTCCAAAAACTCCTGGCGGTTTACTCTCTGTCTTCGAATCCACCCAAGGCCCTGGTGCAAATCCCTGAAGATGCCCTCATCGGGGCTTCCAAGATGGGCTGCCTTGCCTGTACCCTTTCACTACAATTCGCCCCACAGGCCACTCTCTTAGTTCTGGCCCCTCCCTTAGTCCCCCATGGCTGGCTCAGGTATAACAGCTGTAAATATGATTATCATGCGAATGACTTAAGACTGATGCCTGCAACCTTTTTCCCTGTCTGTTCACGTGCACTGAGATGAGACTCACGCCTTGTTTTCTGACAGTGGTCTGGGGAAGCATAGCTTGAGCCTAGACCTCACTGCGAAAGGTGAACTGGGTGGAAAAGCACATTTTTACTTACTCGTATGTCTTTAGAGCCACATTTCTCCAATGAACTTCCTATCTGTGGCAGGATGGCCTTGCCAGACAAGTTGTGACAGGTGTACAGACCTTGTCTCTCCTCCAGTCGGATGTTAGGCTCAGTCCCACACTATGGGCACGCAAGGTTGGAAAAAATCTACAGCCTTCTTCATAGTGAGCAGACTGAGTAAATACTCTGCAGGACCTCCCTGAATGGAAACCATCCCCCTTGCGGTTAGCAGGGGCCTAGAACCAAATCCACAAATGAGTGAAAAAATAACTAGAGGAGGGAATGAATGAACACCTGTGCACAGATCAGCAAATGAATGAGGAGGGAGTGAATAAAGGTGTCACAGGCCGAAGGAGACTCTTTTATTGCTAGAGGACATGGCAGCTGTCCAGGGCTCCCAAGTGCAAGATCAGCAAAACTGCACCCACCTTCTTAAGTTCTTCCTTTCTCCATCATGGTGTGATCTGTCTTTTGGAAAGACATTCCCAGCTCAGAATGGGAGACAAACACATTGTCCTCATCCCAGCCTTCATGATCATTTTGTCCTACACTTTCAACAGCAGTCTCAAATTTGAAGTCTGGGGCTATATTGGGTCAAGGTATGGAGGTGGATCTTGCAGGAAGAAGTGAGCAACCTGCCAAAGGAGTCTACAGGCAGACGTGTATTTGCTAAACATGACTTATCCACCCTCCTCCCCCAACTATGGACACAGCTGGTTCCAAAGTGGAGTTTTCAACCATTTCACATAATTGCAAAATTATCACTGAGGACAGGTCCTTTCTCCCCTAGCTTTCCCCTTGGGTAATACTCAATATCTGGTGAAAAGAAGTCATCTTTTTTTTTTTTTTGGAACCAGGGATTGAACTCAGGTCCTTGTACTTGCCAGGGAAGCACTTATTTCACTGAGCCATCTCCCCAGCCCCAAAGAAGTCATTTTATGAACAGTAGCTATAGGTCATTCATCTGTGAAAGGACAGGCTGGATCCATAAACACATAAATTCCATAGCACCCCTCATGTCACTAATCACAGCTGCAGCTTTATATATAAATATGGGAGAGTGTTTGGATAGAGTCTGGTTTCCCTACCATGAGATGGATTAAGGTTTCTCACCTTATTTTAGCAGGTAGTATAGTATGATGGCAAAAGACATAAACTGAATTCACACGGTCTCTTCTGTACTACACTGTGTGATCTCAAGTTATTCAACTTTTTTATGCCTCACTTTCCTCCTTTGTAGAAAGGGTGATCATAACTACTGACCTCATTGGTTTGTTCTGAGTGTTAAACGAAATAATTCAACAAACATACTTTGAACAGTGATTAGTACATAGTAATAAAAGCTGTTATCAGTTTCTTTGTTTAAATAGAAACTACAGTCACCATTATTTTTTCTCTGAATTTTTGTCAATATTCCCCACTACATTTGAGCACTGCTTGAAGATAAGTCACACAATAATCTCATCCTGTTGTTAGTTTTTGTGTCTGCTACTTTTAGGATAATTTCTTAAATTTAGAACTTCCTTCAATATCTTTTGACAAATGTTACTGAATACTTTTAGATGTTTTCATATTTCCCAATTCAGGGACATTTTCTTCTAGTATTTCTTTTATTAGAACTTTACTTCTTAAAGCCCTCTCTAGGATTTCCAATTAAGTGGGCGTGAACTCAGTGGACCCGGCCTTCTGTACCTATTTTTACTATATTCCAGTTAAAGTTCTTTTCCTACTCCCTTAGCAATTCTGTTCCTTCTTTTCATATTCTCTTGTAATTCAAGGCAGCATTTCTCAAGTTAGTCTTCTAATTAATCAGATGGTTTCTCTGCAGTATCCATCTGCTACACAAGGCCTCTCAGGGCTTTAATTTTGAAGTCATGGCTTTCCTTTCAAAGAACTCTTGTTTTCAGATTTGTCTTTTTAAGTCAACACAACAGCATCTGAACTCTCACCAAGAATACAACTAAAGGACTTTAAAAATTTCCCCGTAATTTCTGAAAATGTGTCTTTTACTGGGTGTACTTGGTGCTGGAATGTTAGGTTAGCCTATCCTTTAAATTGCTAATTTTTTCCAATGCCAGCAGCTTTTCACCATTTCCTCCTTACTGATGCCACTTATAGCTGGTGTACTTTGGACAATTCATCAGTGACTAGAAAGCCACTATACCGTCCCCTCCATGGTAATGGAGATCGGTCAGCAGTAAGGGACTATAAATTACAATTAGCTTTGGTTGCAAGGGACAACATATACAAAGTAATAGTGGTTTTTACAAGATGTGTTTATTTCTATTTCGGACAAGAAAACCCCCAAAAGTTGTCAGTAGGGTTGATATGATGCTCCACAGTGTCAAGGGCTCTGGATCATTCAATCTTGTTGTACCGCCTTCCTAAGTACATGGTCTCTATATCACAGTCCAAAGTGGATGCTTCTGCTCCAGCCCTCAAGTCCATATTCCATCCCATAGTCAGAGGTAGGAAAATATCATATACTTTCTTTTTAAGAACAATTCCTGGAAATGACCCTCACCATTTCTACTTATGTGCCGGTGACTAGACCTCAGCCACATGACCATATGTAGCTAGATGCAGGGGGTGGTGGACAGAAAATGTAATTGTTATTCTGGGTAGCTAGGCACTTGACCAGCTAAGCATTTTATTGCTATAAACAAATGACAGAATGTACTATTTACTAGGGGACAACCAGAAGTTTGTGACACCCATCCCTTCCTTTCTCTCCTTCCATCTGCACCACGCCAATCCTGGGAGCATTAGGAGGCTGGAGCAGAGTGGGAATTGTTTTACTCACTAGCCACCCCATGGATAGTCAGTGCTTGCCTCCATCTGCAATCTCCTCTTTCTTCCTCTACCTTTTCTTCCTTTCCTTTCTTTTCCCTTCTTTTCTTTCTTTCCTTTGCTAAAACTCTCCAAGTTTTCAGATAAATGGGTCAGATCTCTTGTAGATTCAACAATCATGAAGAATTTCCCTATCACTTTAGTTTCATCACTTCAGCAAATTTAGTGGGAAAAGATTACACTGAGAACATAGATGTGATCTTGATTGAAGGGCCTAAATCTCAAATGTGATCCTGTGGTTCTATTTACATTTACAACCCTGCCCTCAATAGGCACATGAAAAACGTCAATATCTTTAGTCACTGGGGGAACACAAGGTAAATCACAATGGGGTAACACTACAAGCACACCAGACCACAGAAGTGTGAGGGATGGGGAGCTCCTGGAATCTTGTACATTTCTGGTAGAGATGTTAAATGTTGCCACTTTGGAAAATAAATTGGTAATATGTTAAATATACTTCATATCACTTAGTAATTCTACTCATAGATATTTGCCCAAGAAAAATCAAAATGTGTCCACAAAAACATGTGTATATTACTGCTTATATTAAGCTTATTTATGAATCTGTTGCAAGTCAGCCTGGGGTTCTTTAGCTTGACTCAGATGGAAATCATGAATTGGCAAAGCACAGCTCTGCTAGCAATCCAGCTGGCATGGTTAAGGGTGGATGCTAAAGGCTGATACAGCCAGCTGCTGGTCTCTGCCAGAATGCCAGTTTGTACCAAACTCCAAAGGTAGGGGTGGGGAGATAGCTCAGGAGGATAAGCACCTGCCTAGCAAGTACAAGGTCCTGAGTTTGATCCCCTGTCCCACCCCCACCCCCTACACACAAAGTCAAACTCCAAAGGTCGACTTGGCTCAGTGCCAGATTCAGCTGCTAACCTGCATTGATTGCTGGTTGCTGGAGTTCTTCTATGCTAACAGCCCCAGTCTTTCTTGCTCTTTCTTTTTTCTTCTTTTCTTTTCTTTTTTAAATGTATTTAGTAGAGGGTCTACAGGGTCTCACTACACAGATGGGACTTATAGTGATCTTCCTGTTTTCAGCCTCCCAAGCACTGAGATTACAGTGAGTGCCACCACACCCAGTCTCAATCACTGTCTCAGCGCACCCAGGGGCAGAGCTGGCATGGCATGCCGGGGATCAAACCCCAGTCCCTGTGTCTACCTAAGCAGGCACTTTAATCCGCTGAGTTATCTGGCCAGCTCTTGCTCTTTCTTTTGAACTGACCACTCTGTCCACACTACTCAAGGTAAAATCCTGAGTAGATCTATAGGACTTTTGAAGCCCATACCAGCAGAGAAATGAATTGCAAGCTTATAGCACCACTGAAGCAAGTCTTTAACAGGGCTTACACTGCAGCAGAGGTGGGCAGTACACTGGATGGAGGCCTTCTAGACCAAATGCACAGATGTGGGGAATGCTGCAGACCTGGCAGCTGTGGCTCTGTGTTGGACCAAGTATAGGCTACAAGGCTCAAAGACGGCCTCAGCTGCAGTGGCCACTATCTAGTGAGGAGGAAGGGATGAAGCCAAGGAATCTTCTGGAATGCTAGCTGGGGGGATTGGGGATATTAACAATAGGCCTAGATCCCTGCCTCTCTGATCTTAATCAGGCCAGGATGCCAAAAGGCAACAGCAGCACCTGTAATGGCAAGAACAGGGGAGGGGCTTCATACTGATAGGGAAGCTGCACCCATTTGGAGGAGAGTGGCCACTAGATAGCCAGGGAGGACACCCAAGCAACTTAGCTCAGTTCCTGCAGAGGTGAGGGGAGCAAAAGGAAGTGAAGTGGGAGGAATTGCTGGCCCCACTACCACCGAGCACAGAAAAGACGAGTCAGGTTCTTCTCTTGTCTCATAGCTACTATTAAGAGCCTGAAAGTGTATCTGTGAGCAAATTCTGACAATCCTTAGACTACTACTATTCATCCATAAAAAGAAATGAAGAACCAACACATGCAATAACATGGATCAAAAACTCAATGCTGGTGCGGGCAGTGGCACGCACCTGTAATCCCAACACTTGGAAGGTGGAGGGTCACTGCTAGTCTGAGGCCATCCTGGGCTGCGTAGTAAATTCACAGCCAGCCTGATCTATGAAGTGAGACTCTGTAAAACAAAAACAAAAGTACTATGCTAAATTCTAAAATAAGTGAAATTAACCTAGAGTGACAGATGGCCTCTGTGGTTCCCTGGGTCATGGAGCAGGGTGGGGAGCAGGGACTGAATGCACAGAGCATAAAAGAACTTTCAGGGAGCGATAAGGGCATTCAATGTCTCCACTGTGGCATTGCTCAGGAGATGGATACATTTGTTTAACTTCATCAAATCGTCCACCTGAAATGGGTGCGTGAGTGCATTTTGCTGTATGTAATGTATCTCTCCAACTCAAAAAAAAAAAAAAAAAACCCTTACAGACACTTCCATGATGTCCCTCTGCCAGCTAGTCCAGGGTTCAGTTATGTGTGGTCATGGTCAGAGTCACTGCCCAACACTAGAGCTTGCAGGGCGAATCCATTACTGCTTAATAAGCGACATATTCTTGGCAGATTCTATCATTCAGGTAGTGGGATGTAGAGAAATAATAAAAGCAGACCTTGCTGGTAAAGGGTTGAGAATGGTCGCAAAGGTCCTCACTAAGTGCCCCGGTCTAGGCATTAGTCCTAACAGTCTAGGCATTAGTCCTTGGAGCCCTGCAGAGCTTACCTACTGCAACAATATACTTCTAAATAAGTGTTTTTGCTAAGATTCTCTGTTATTTTCCTACTTGAGAACAAGTTTTACATTTTGAGGAGAAAAAAAGAACTTTCAGTCACTCATTCCATACCACCATAATATGTCACTCTCTCTTGAAATCCTGCCCTATATGACTTGTCTTTAATGGGTTCGGCATTTAGTGAGCTAGGCATGGATTATGTGCGAAATGCATTAACCTCTCACATGATTGTAAAAATTGCCTTAATAAAATACAGCTAAATCCTACTTAATAGCAATAAAACAGAAGCCACTATGTGCCAAGGATGCTAATGACCTATGAGTCATTCTTTTTGATGGTGGAAGGTTGTACCTTTGGAGTTTGTCCCTTTTTATGAAACTTTTAAGCTTGGATAAGTGCTGAAAAACCACACAAGTTAAAAGAAGTTTTGTGTTCACAGATAACTAGAGAGCCAAGAAACTTCCATCCTCTGCTTAAAAGTCCATCATCCTGAGGTGCGCTTCCGGGGTCACAGATGCAAATGGAAGGAAGTAAGCCACTGATTTAAGAACCAATATTTGTCTAGCATTTACTACTTTGAAAGTCCGTTTTACCTATGTCAATTGATTCAGCTCACATAAAAGATTGGTGAAGAAGGTACCATCATCTCCATTTTATGGATAAAGCAATCGAGACACAGAAAGGTAAAGGAATTCATCCAAATTCTCCCAGTTAATAGGATGGAGAACTAGCTCACTGGGATCAGCCAAATCCTCTGAAGTCAAATCCCACATTCTCCCCAAATGCTGTTCTCATTTTTATCTTGAATAATAATCCTGTGCTTATGAGATGGAAGAACGGGGCCTTACATCCTTAGTTACTTTTTTCATTGCTGAGACAAAATACCTGATATTCACAAGTTAATGGAGGAAAGGCTGACTTTGGCTGACAGTTTGTAAAGGTTTCAGCCCGCAGTCAGCCGGCTCCAAGGCAGAGCAGCATGGCAGAGGGGCACAGCAGAGGAGAACCAGTCCACGGCAGAGCAGCTAGGAGGCAGCAAGCAGACTTCTGGACATTTATCCCTGCTGGGCTACAAGATCCACGGTCAGGATAGGTCTTCCGTTATCCACACCCCAAACTACACTAAACCAACTTAGTTATCCCATACCTTTAATCCCAGTATCACACACTCTAGCTCACACCCATTTCTGAAAAGCCCTACTTCTGAGTGCATGAGGCTCTGGGAAGATCTAGACACAAACTCTAACAGCATCCGATATGCTTTGGCCACTTCCCTTTTCCAGCAAAGTCAGGTTCACCATAGCAGCATCTGCCTTCCCAAGTCAGAACCCTGGTCACCATGGTTCTGGAGATGGTTTGAGCGCATCCCCCAAAGCTCCTCAGGGTGTTGGAAGCTTGGCCCTTACATTGTTATATTGGGCGGTGAGACTTCGCGCGCAATAATTAGGACCCTGGGACCCTGCCCTTGGGAGCAATTCATACCAGGCTCATAGGGTGAATGAATTGTTCTTGAGAAAGAGCACTGTTATCAAAGAGCAAACCTGACACCTGAATTCCTCTCTGGACCTTCTCTCACCATAGGATTCCTCCTTCTTCCCTCCCTCTTCACATATTCCAGCTATGACGTCATTCACCATGATGTGACACAATCACAGAGGTCCCCACCACAGCCTGAGCCAATGGACTTTCAGCCCCCAAAACTGAGTTAAATAAACATCTAATCTTAAATATTGCACAGACTCATGTTTTCATTATAGCAAAAGACTACAGATCAGTAAATGGTTTTCTATCAGTCCTTATAAAAACTATGACAATAAAAATATTACTGCAATAGTAACAGTAATAATCATAACCACTGTCCTCATTGAGCCCTGCAGCTGCAATCTTGATTGAGCACTATGGCAGGCATTACAAACCTTATAAATTTTAACTCAATTTTAACAAGGAAGGTATTATTTTCCATTTTTAGATCAAGAAACTAAGCACCAAAGGGATTTAAATGCCTGACCAGTCATGGGATATGGTAAGTAACTTCAAAATCAGCCCCAGTTTTTTACCTTTCCCCATTTCCATACTCTTTGCCATGTGACTTTGCAGAACACTCCCATGGGGTGGAGACTCTTCACTGTCCTTTGAAATCAATCTTAAACTGGCTATGGCCAATAAGGTGCGGCAAAAGGGAAGATACTCCAGTTCAGAGCTTGTACCCTTCTACTGTCCCTCAGAACCCTGCCACTGCCACGAGAAGTCCAGGCTTGTCTGCTCAACAGTGAGAGACCACACAGAGCAAAGGAGTTCTGTCTCAGCTCAGGCCCCTCCCTCAGCCCAGTCAGCCCCCAGCTGAACCAGTAGTGACACAGACACATGAGCAAGCCTAGCCAAGGCCCACACAACCTGTCCTGGATCAACAGAACCCTCCAGCCAACCTGCAGAGTAATGAGAAACTATAAACTGTTGTTTGAAGCTATGAGGTTTTAGCATGCTGTAGTGGTTAGTTTTATGTGTCAGTATGACTGAGTTAAGGGGTGTCCAGACAGCTTAAAAAAATGTTATTTCTAGGTGTGTCTATGAGGGTGCTCTGAAAAGAAGTTAGTATTTAAATCAGTGAACTATCTTCACCAATGGGAGTGGATGTCATCCAAATTGTTCAGGACTTGAAGAGAGCAAAATAGTACAGGAAAACATTCATTTTCTCTTCTTAAGCTGGGACATCTATCTTTTGCCATTAGCCATCAGAAACCTTGGTTCTTGGGTATTCAGACTGTGGGACTTTTAACAGTGGCTCCCTGGTTCTCAGACCTTTGGACTGGAACTGAATGATATCACCAGTTTTCCTGATGCTCCAGCTTGTTGGTGGCACTGTGGGACTTCTTAGTCTAATTCCCATAATAAATCTCCACATATATCTATACGTATCTTATTATTTCTGCTTGTCTGGAAAGCTCTGATTAATACAGATGCTTGTTGTACAGCAATAGTTAACCAATACAAGCTAAAATCAAGCCCAGACATTTTCTTACACTCCATCAGGATAGATCCTATTCTTCTAAACAATCTCAGCCAATAAAGTTGAGAGAAGTGCTATCACCATCCAGAGGCCCACAATAGGATTTCTTGGACTCTTAAGAACTTGGGCCATCATCTATTTAGGTGTAGAAGTGAAAACTCACACGGTCTGAATCTAGCTCTGCCACCAGGTCAGCATGATCCTGACACGCTGCTTAACTTTCTAGGTGTCTGTGATCTTTCCACAAGACAGAAAGGTCAGGATATATTTTTTGAAAACCAAAGGCTGGTATGTTAGGAAATGTGCTACATGCTGAGGATACAATCTTTGCTACACTGCTGGCTTAAAGATGAAGGAAGGGGCCACAAGCCAAGGAAGATACATGGAAAAAAACAAATGGATTCTCCCAAAGACCCTCCAAAGGGAACTCAGTTCTGCCAACATCTTGACTTTAGACGAATAAGACCTATTTTTGACTTGTGGGTCTAAAAGAGAACAAGAAGAGGATACATGTATATTTTCTTTTTAAAATGTGTACTCTATATTATAAGCTGCTAAATTTGGGGTGGTTTTTATAGCAGAGTAGGATCTTAATACACTGTGCCTGGTTCCATACCTGGGACTCAAGCTGTCACCTATCGCAAAAACAATGATGCTAGTTTCATCCCTGTCACCTCCTAAGGTGTCTTGGACACTCAGGCCTGGGGCACTTGGTTTCCTAACCTCAGGAAGACCCTGATGGACCAGCTGGCTGGCTGGCCACCAGTTCCCACTACCTCTTGGTTTTGGCTGCTCCAATCCAGACACGTGATTAGTATTTAAGCAAGGTCCTGGGTAGGAATAAGTCTGCCTTCTCTCTTCTGAGCCAAAGGCCTTCAAATATCTGACCAAGACCTACCCTTCATAGGTATGAAAAATGCTGTATACCTCTACCTGGCACACACACTTGTGTAAACCAGTGTCACTTAGCAGAACTTAATACATGTGATATGTTTTGAGTTTTATTCTAGTGTGATTTACTTGTTAAAGTGGTGGCCCTGACTCATTAATGTCACAACCTGCTGGTAGTTTGCATCTGAAGTTTAAAATCACTCTTTTAAAACCATTGTATCAACGTCTTCACCAGTCTCCTGCCTCAGTCAGGCCTTACAGTTGTTTATGGAACTTTTCACAGTAAGCCCAGTATCCTGTCCATCAATGGGTTGCAGAGAAGCCTGGTCATCAGTGTGTCTAGTGAGCTCCTCAGGTTCCCTAATGTGAGTCACATACGCCACCAAGATAGAGAACCACAGCTCAAGAACCACACCTACCGCCAACTGGATATGCTGAAAGCTGAACTTAAACCAGGTACTTGCCTGCTCAGGATGTCGCACATTCAAATTCACATACAGACACACAGACACATAGATGCCCTCTCACGCATACACTCCGTACACATATGCACTCTCTTCTCACATCCATGCACCCACTCACACATATACACTCACACTTACGTGCATATACATATGCCCTCTCACTTATTCACGCTCATGTGCACTTTGTTCTCTTGTATACATATGTGCACACATCTTCCGATAGCTCTGACTCCAGAATCCTTATCAACATGCCTGAGGATTTTTAGGAACAGACCCCAACTGTTCTCTGAAGACTTGTCCCCAATACCGTGCTGCACCTCTTCTTGCCCTGACACATCAGTCACACCTAATTGTTGTCTGTCAAGCCCAGTCTGCTCACAGCTTGGGGCTTTGTCTCTGCTGACCAAAGTCCTTCCCCATTTTGTCTGGCCCAGGTCACAGCCACCTCTTGGGAGCTTTCCTCGTTGCTCAGTGTCCACCGCTGGAATGGAGCCTGCACTGTGGTGTTCACAAATGTCTGTTTATCTATCTGCCTTCATGTGTATTCGTATTTTAGGGAAGGGTCTTCAGGGTCTCACTACTAGATCGGACTCAGTGATCTGCCTATTTACAACCTCCCCAGAGCTGGGATTACAGGCACAGGCCACCATGTCCTGTCTCAATTGCCATCTCAGTGTGCCCTGGGGGGTGGGGCTGGCACAGCAGACCCAGGGATCGAAACTCCGGCCCCTGAACCTGCTTGCAGGCACTTTAATCTGCTGAGCTATTTGGCTGGCCCTTGCCTTTGTTTGTATTAATCATATTTTCTTATTCTGTTTTCTTAATCCTCTGGCATCTGAGGACTCAGACTGAGGAGAGACTATCCCTCCCAAGGCCAGCAAATTTCTAGAGATGCCAGATTGCTCCCCCTGCAACAAACCTTTCATACCAAAGCCGCAAATCCAAAGCCCTCCTCAATTGGATTCTCAAGGAGCTCTTACACTCCAGGCTGACATCCCCTGCCATAATTTCAAGCACCAGGTACCAGGAATTCCTGATGCTCCCTAAAGCTCTGAGCCCCCCAAAATGACTGATGGCAGCCCGGAGACTGCTTTCCCCACCTTCATTCATTCTTCCTATGTAAATCACAGCGAAGGCTCTTGACCTTCACCCTACAGACTCTGGAGCTGGCCCAGGGGGCACGATGTAACACCTAGCTACTCCCAGGAGCAGACAGTGGCAAGCTCTCTTTCAATGGCAATTATCTCCTTTTCTGACCAGTTGGCCTCACCAAGCATGCATTACTATAAACAGCTTGTCTGTGTCCTCCTCCAAGGCAGGGACACCCTCCTGACACTACCTGTTGCTGTGCACTCCCTGAGCGACAGGCCCTGGACTAAGCTTCACTGATTCTCAAAGCTACATAGCAAGGTAAGTAAGGATCCTTCTCTATTTATAGACAAGGGAATTAAAGCCAGCAACAGACAGAGCCAGGATCAAACTCAGGTCTACCTGGCCCATAGGTCAGTTCCAGGTTACCCTCCTAAATAAGGGTCCCAAACTCAGACACACCAGGCTTAACCACATGACTCCTGAAAACACAGTTTCTGGGCCCACATGTGCAGATTCTACGGAGGCACCTGGTCAGTGGAGCAAAGGGACAAGAAAGACCAGCCACCCCTGCCAGCTAAGCTGGTCCCCTGGAGGGATGCTTCCTTCCAGAAGGGGCTCCTTTTTCTGGATGTCCTCAGATGCCACCTAGACCAGCCTTATATGCAGTCCCCTAGTGCCTCCTACGGTGTCTGCTCACTTAATTTCTTCATTACCTCGTGCAGAGAGGATGCATGTGAAGCACATCCCAGCACAAACACCAGAGGCTGTCAGGGATGTGTCAAACCACACTCCAAGGCTTCAGACACTGAGCTCAATCCTGCCCCTCCTCTTTAATTAATTCTCTCATCCTCTTTGTGTTTAACACAGACTGGGCCTGTTCCTCAAATTAGTTCATTTGTCTCTGCAAGAGAGGATTTCCAGAGATGTGGATTTAAAACAAATCTTCACTTCTGTCACTGTAAGTATGTGATGAGAGCCTTCCACTTGAGCTCGATTATAATACCAAGTGGTCCTTGTCCTTCGAAACTGGCCTTGGGAATTATAAATGGCCTCCTGCTGAGCTATAGAATACAGCTTGGCCCTGCATATTATGTGACTCTCCTACTATCCTACTGCCCTTACAAGCAGTCATGTATTGTCCTAACTGGGCAACTGGATCCCTGGAGCCCAGAGCTCTTGCTTTTTAAAAGTAATCCCTTTAAAAACTGGGCACAGTGATGTGTATCTATAGTCCCAGCTACTGAGGAAACTGAAACAGGAGGATGGATTGAGCCCAGGAGTTTTAACCAGCCTAGGCAACACAACAAGACTTTCAAAAAATAATGTCTAAGTAGACTGGGTGTGGTGGCACATGCCCATAATCCCAGCACTTGGGAGGCTGAAAATAGGAGGATCACTACAAGTCCGATCTGTGTAGTGAGACCCTGTAGTAGACTCTGTACTAAATACAGAAAAAAAAAATAATGTACAAGTAAAATTGTTATCTCTTAGGTTTTCTGTAGAAGTGTCATTTTATAAAAGCATTATAACCATGGAGAAGCTCAGTGAAAATGAGGACCCTCAGCTATTAGCTGGGTTCCAATGCTGGCACCAAATGAACATCTGTGTTGCTCCCAATTGATGACATTTCCCAACTCTCCACTGCAGGAACCCATGAAGTCATCAAATGATGCCATCTGAGTTCTAGGCAACCACAACAGAACACATCCTCTCTCAAGCCTGTACACCCCACAGCTTTGTATGAGAGCTCCGAGGTCCGTGATCAGAAATCCCACTGCCCTGCCCCTGCCCCAGGGCTTCTGGCTCACTTCCTTACCATCTGGCTTCAGAGGGCTGGAGATGAAGGTCAGCCCAGCCAGAATCTGCTCAGCACAAAGAGAAGCATGTTTCAGAAATTACGCAGCACTGTATACATAGTCTACCAAGGTGAGGTCATGCTAGAGCCATACCGGGGCCACATACATCCCTGTCCTTTCCCCACCCCCTTTGCTAGTTTTTGCTTTGGGACCAGCTGCAACTTAGTTCTTATCTAAATTCCTCCACTGACCACAACCTTAGCTAGGTTATTCAACTACTTTATGTCTTGGTTTCCTGATTCATAAATAAATTAGAATAGTCTTGCCCAGAAGGTTAAAAACAATTCCTGAAAGCCAAGCACCTCTTATCCAGACACCAAGTGACAAATCCACAGCCCATCTTCACACTTCTGTCTTTTGCCCTTGCTGCAACCTCTTCCCCACGAAGTCCTCCTATCTTTCAAGGTCCACCCTTGATGCCATCTCTTCTAGGAACTCCTCACACCTGTATGCCCTGATGGCCTCTCTGTGTTCCTCTTCTCGGACAGCCCTGGACAGCTCAAAGCACCATTCACTTCAGGAGGTCTCTTTCTCCAGTTCAGATGTTTTTGGGGGCAGGAATTTATGTCATCCATCCCTCAGCCCCAAATTATGGCTCTGTGCTGAGTATAAAGTACATACTCAACAAAACTTGGCTGATTTGAGTAATGAATTGGCTGTGCTTATCAATGAGAGAAAAAAAAAAAAAAACAAAAAAACAGGAGCCTCCAATAGCCATGTAAGACATATGGGCATTATGGGTCCCCTAGAGCAAAAGGAATGTTTAGAAAACTGTACTTACACAGTTCTGTACTTTATTGATTTAATTGGTCTGGCACAGGACTGAGGAATAAGTTGGATTTGTTGGTTTTTAACTTCCCAGGTTGGATTTGTTGTTTTTTTAACTTCCCAGGTAATGCTACTGTCGAGCCACATTTGAGGACTGCTGCTCTACCAGCCGACCTAGCATTGTGTCCTGGAAACTATTAGAGGGACAACTCCTCACCTTCCCGCAGCTCAGAGGGCCAGTATGCACCTGAGGACGCTGCCTGCAAAAAAGGGCCTCTGGATTCTGATTGGTGCACCATGGGAATGGCGAATGAGAGTAAGAAAAGAAAGCTGGAGGGGCATGAATGAGGAGGATAGCTGAAGGATGCAAGACGAGCGTGTCCAAATCAAGCCAAAGCCATCATCCAAAGTCAACAGTCACTTCCTGCTCAGGTGAAGAAGCCTCAGCCCAGGTGTCTCCCACCCCAAATGCTTCCCTTCATCCTGCCTGCCTCTTCCCAAGCCTGCACCACCCCTGCCCACCAGGCGGTGCCCCCAAACAGTTCATTTCTATCCCACCAGCTCATCACATGGCTGCCCAGCCCCAAGGTAACATGAGAAGTTTGAATCACAGAGTATTTTTGTAAAGGAAAGCGCTCTACTGTTTGATGAAAAAGGTTCACCCACAAACACTCACAAACTGGGCCCAGCGAGCCTGCTGTGAGGAGAGTAGAATCCTCTGCAATTAGTGCACTAGTGATGTGTAAGCAGCAGCCTCCTCGCGGTTGGAAATAATTTGTTTGCTGTTGTGAATTAACTTTCTCTTGCAATGCTATGATGACAATGGCCTATGTGAGTTCCCCTGAACTTCTCTACCTCAACTTGTTCATACTCATTAATAATAAAAACCCTGGTCTTCCTGGCTTCCAAAAAACCATGTTCTACTCTCTAAATCAGAGAGGTCTGTGGTGGATTAACTAATGGGCAACTTGAAACACCCAGCTGAACTGAATCAGCATGGTGCTGGGTGTGGAAGGCCCACCTGAGGATTGTTGCCAACAACATAAAAGAAGAACTGGAGGGCAAGATGATGTGTTGTTGATTCTCCTAGAGACGCTTGGCAAGCTGGTTTTTCTGATAGGAACTCAGCTGTAATTGTCAGAGAAGCGTGGGACGCCACTGTCACTAAGGGTGGCTGTGATTCTACTTGGAGGAGCTCTGGTCCTTACTTTGAACGTTGCTTCCTGGATCCAGTGCAGCTCCCTCAGCCTGCTGGCACAGATCTTCATCCTGCTGGCACAGACTTTCTAGTTGGCACCACTGACCTTTGGGCCTTCCCAGTGCAGCTCCTTGGAGCAGAGTAGCGTGAGACATTGTTGTGAGCTCTAGACCTCCAGCTGGACTCGAGGGGGACACTGATGGGTGCTAGGTCTTCAGCTGGGCTTGTGCAGGACATTGCCATAGAACCCAGGCCCCCAGCTGAACTCTTTGGGTCACTTGTGTGAGGACAGATCTCTCGCACTCTTTTGTATTTGACTCTTTGGGTGAATATTATAAAATAACCCTATAAATTGTCTCCTGTATTAAATACTTTCTCTTATAAACCATGACTACAGCAAGGTCTGAACTCAGGGTTTGAGCTGCATGCATTTGCATCCTAAAGCTGTTCCAGTTCCTCCTGCCCAGGTTTCCTTTCAAGGACCATTGCTCAGATGACAGCCTCCTTCCTCTCACAAACCCTTTCACAGGTGGGAAAGTTGAGGCACAGAAAGACACAAATTGCCTGAGTGGTATAGGATTTAAGACATGAATCTGCCTGGGATCTGCATTCATAATCATTAAAGTTCTGGTCTTAGCAGGTAGAACCTGGGACTGGGTAATAGGGAGTTGTTGTTTGATGGGAACAAGTTTCAGTATGGGATGACAAAAAAGGTGCTGAAGATAGACAGTGGTTATGGTTGCAAAAAAACCCGTGGATGTATGTCATGTCATCAAATGATACACTTAAAAGTAGAATGGTCATTTTATGTATTTTACTATGATATAAAATAGTCAAATTCAAGCTCAGCTATATAACTGTAAAATGAGGGCAATCATGCTGACTTCTCAGGTTGTGGGCATGAAATGAGATGACACACGTCAAACCTTTGGCATGGCACTCATGACCTGGTAGGGTTAGAGGTCGGCCTTCTCAGGGGGCCCAAGGGAGATTGTCTAAGATGAGGCCCCAAAGTTAAAGAACACACATGTGCAAGACAACAGCAACAGCAGCAGGCAGTGTGGAGTGGAGCAGAGCATGAGAGCAAGAGCCATGTGCATCTTTATTGTATAATTCTTACACAGGTTGTTGTCTCATATTTACATTCTTACACAATGACATAACCAGCACATGGGTGTTTACCTGTGCTAGTTGTGGTTACATAACTGTATTCCACTGCATGCCTGCGCTAGACAAGTGGCATCCTGTCCTCAGGTGTCCTTAGGTGCTCCTAAGCTTTGAAGCAGTCTCAGTGGTTCCCCACAGAACCTTACAAAAGGCAGTGTTATTGCCAGTCTTGTTCCTGATGCTATTTATGCTGTTTACAAAACATCCCATTTCATAGGCAAAGAAACAGAGACTCAGTGGTGTGAGGGGCAAGGTGTCTTGCCCAGTGTCCTGTGGCCAGTTGAAAAAGGCAAGGCAACGACACTCAGGCCTCCTGCCTCCAGCATCTAAGTTTCAGCTGCTCTTGTCACTCTCCCTGCAGACCCACAAATCACCAGGAGCAGTCTGCACACGCATGCATGCGCAGAGGCACACGTGCCACTGACGAACACCTGAGCACCTGCTCTAGACGTACATGTGCAGGTGACCGTGGAAGCTGGCCTTTTGCGTTGCTTCCCAGCTGACTCATGAAACTTTTCCACATGCGACACAAGTGCCAGGAGAGGATGCGAGCTCTGCCTCTTCACTTCCTGCCATCAAACCATCTAGGAGAAGAGAAAGTGGGCTCCAGATAGGTGGTCTAATCTTGTGTAATTCTTTTCTGACCTTTTCAGGTAGTGAAGAAGAAGAGGGGTGTATTTCTCTTTATCATTCCGTTAGAATGTCCTCAGCAACAGCTGCCACGGAGCCCGCTATAGCAGGAAGCAGAGAGTGAAGGTCTCCTATGACTCAGTCCTGTCTTCCTTCTGAACCAACACACAGTCTCTCTGCTCACTTTCTTTCCCGCCAAAGGACCATGTGCTAGACAAGTCCTTCTGCCCTGAAAGCCCCTTGCATAAAATTTGAACAAAATCAAATTACATCAAAAATCAAACTAGACCCCAGAGGATAAAAGAAAAATCTATATATCCAGTAAATACAGATGCTTCTCAATTTATGATGGGATGTGTCCCCCAAAACCTATGGTACTTTGAAAATCTGGTGTCAAAATGCATTTAATACTCCTTTTGTCACTACCGCAAACACCTGAGATGAGTTGACTAGATAGAGGAAAGTTGTGTTGTGGCCCACATTTTAGAGGCCCCACTCTATAATTGACACTGTGGCTTTGGGTTTATCACAAGGCAGCTTACCATGGTGGAAGCATGTGCTTCCACACCTCTTAGCCAAGGAGTGAAAGAGAGAAGGAGGAAGGAGCCAGTTCCCACTGTCGGGGTACATTTCCAGTGACCTAAGAGTGACCTACTAAGCCCTACATCTTAAAGGTTCCACCACCTCTCAGGAGCAACTCCCTGGAAACCAGGCCTTAACACATGGGACATTCAAAATCCAACCCACAAAACACAAAACGTACTGACCACTATGGCTTAACCTGGACCACCTCAGCACACTTACACTAGTCTGTAGTTGGACAAAATCATCTAACACAGACCTATTTCAAATCAGATTTGAATAGCCTGTCCTTTATTAGGTAACTGTACCCCCCAAAGGCTGGCAAAACAGTGCAGTAAAGAATTTGGTCGTGTGCCCTCACTGTTGTGTGGCTAACTAGGGGCACACTTCCCAGCATCATGAGAAGTTATCATAGGACAGGAAAAGATCAAAATGCAAAATGTGAAGCACAGTTTCTACTGACTGCACATGGCTTTTGCATAATCTTAAAGTCAAAAAATTATTACTTCATACCATCATAAATCAGAAATGGCCTAGTGATAAGTGTATTGATTTTTAAAAATGGGGCAAAGAGACAAACCTCCTTACAGAAGATTTGCAGATTATTGTGAAGAAAACCCTCAAAGAGTGGTATACAATTCCCCTTCTTTAAGTGTGGGCTGTACAGAATGACTTCCTTCCAAAGAGCAGATGTGTTTAGGAAGAACGAAGACTGACCTCACAGAGAACCCTGACAAACACCACCTCAACCAGATGACAAGGGTCATGCTGGTGTATAAACACGATGTGGTGAGATCAAAATGGTAATTCATCTCTGTAGTCTTCCTCTCAGAAACCCAGAAATGAAGAGTATCCTTGAAAAAAATTAGACAAATTCCGGTTGAGAGATTTTCTACATAAAACTGAACTGTACCCTTCAAAACTATCAAAGTCATTAAAAAAAAAGCAAAGTCTAGCCTTTACAGTGGCAATATTTGTGTCCTCCTTCCCAGCAGCAATTCACATGTTAGAATCCCAGTTTCCAATATTATGGTATTAGTAGATGAAAACTGTAGGAAGAAATTATGTCATAAGGGTGGAACCCTCACAAATGTGATTAGGGCCCTTATTAGAAGAGAACTGGGATGGGGTGATAGCTCGGTGGTCTAATGGCCTGCCTGGCAAGCACAAGGACCCAACTTTGATCCCTAGTACCACACACCATGCCAGCCCAGAATCCCAGACCTGCCATGCTGGCTATAGAAACCGGGCATGGTGGTGCAGGTCTGTAATCCCAGAGCTGGGGAGGCTGAGACAGAAGGATCATTATAAGTCTGAGCTGCATAGTGAGACCCTGTACCAAATACGTAAGTAAATTAGAAGAGGACGAAGCATTTGCCCGGCTCGGTGCTCTCCACCATGTGAACAACCAATGACACAGTAGCCCTCTGCAAACAGGGAGGTGAGACCTCATCAGACATCTGTTCGCACACTCTTCCCGAACTTCCCGCACCCAGAACTCCAGAACTGTGAAAAATGAATGCTCTCTAAAGTATCCAGTCCACAGTGTATTCATGATAGCACCCTGAGCCAAGAAACTTCCGCAGCCAAGAGGACTTAAATTAGGGATGTGAGGACTAAATATTGTGGGATCGTGGATGGGTTACTGGGAAAGTAAAAGGACTTTAGGGGAAAACCTAACTGTGGTGATGAAGGCACCATACTAATGTTGGATGTTAATAATAGGGAAAGCGGGTATGGGTTATATGCACAGTGCATACTACCTCACATCTTTTCTGGACATCTAAAACTACTCTAAAATTAAATTTAAAAAAACAATAAATATTAAGAAAGTAAAGTAGGTGCAGCATGAGATTGACAAAATTAATAGCAAAATAATTACCGAAATAAAATAAAATAAAAATTTTTTTAAAAACTAAAAACCAAACCAACTAAATCAGTCTTTGGATGATCTAAGACAGGCCTACTTAGGTTGTAGGACCTCAGGATCAAGACTAGTGCTGAAGGCCCCCCTCAGCAGTCTCGGAATGCTTGGCTTCCCCAGGGGCCCCTGGGACCAAGTATACAGACAGCTTGCCTCCCCTCCCCCATCAGCTTCCTTGTCATCCACTTTCCACCCTCAGCTCCCACATGGCATTTTCACTGAAATAAAAGGTTTCTCTACTCAAAGAGTTTGACAATTACTGATCTGGTCCCACTCTGTCATTCAAGCTGCAGAGAAAGGGAAATAAATGCTCAGGGGACTCAGCCAGCAAAGGACAGAGCTGGGGCTGGAGCCACACAAGGTGGGTACCTGAGAACATTCTTCAGGAGAGGTGCTGGTTCACACCTGTGAGAGGGAAGCTCAGGGAGTCATAGGCCAGTGACAGGGGCCCCTTTAGAGAGGAGTGTCCATACTACAACCTACAACCCACTTATTTAGCAGTGCCAACATTGCAATTCAACTTGAGGTTTTAGTTTAGAAAAATGAAGAACTTATACATCAGTATTTTTTGTCTTAAAAGAAACACATAATAATGGTGTGCTATAGGTTCGCCACCACTGTCACAGATACTGCCTAATTCATCTGTGTCCAGGAAACCAGGAAGAGCACCTGAGACAGGAAGGAGATGAACAGGGATGCTTCCCAACACATGCTTGTCCTGCAATGCCATTGCTGTTCAAATTTAGAAAACTTGCTTATTTCAGATAATGCAAAGCACAGGCCTCCCTGGTCTATGTCCATATACTTAGTTTTATTAAAATATATTCTGTGTCTTTCAGTGAGTGTGGGTACTATGCACATGGTGAGTGTGTATCTCTCTTACTTTGGAAGGACATTCATGCATCCATTCACTCATCTTAAAGGCATTAGTGAGCATTTTCTACCTGTTATTAACAGTAACAACAATCATAACCCACATAATAAGCATTCCTTAAGCACCTACCATGTGTCAGGTTCATCCCCAGGTATGAGAGACAGAGCCAGGAGCCAAGGTACCTTCTGCTGCTAGACTTTTCTTTCCAACACCCTACCAAGGACCCCTAACCAGTGTGGGTGTTTCCTGTGTGCCAGGCCCTGTGTTCAGGATTCCTCCCTTAGTCCCCATGAAAGCCTTGTGAACAGATACGATGAGGAAATTGGAGGTATGGTGATTGGTTCAAAGTCACTCAATCCACAAGCAGTTGGGTATGGATTTGAACCCAGGTATGCTGAAACAAGAACACACATTCTCTGTTGTTACTCCAAGGGTCACAGGGCCCCCACTGGTGAGGCACATGCTTATGCACTAGAATCAGAAAATGAAGCAGTGCTTCCTTACTAACAACTGGTCCTGTGCCCAAGATCCTTCCCCATCTTCACCTTCAGGACTCCCTGGGAAGAGCTGAGAAGGAAAATAAAGTTTTACTGAGAAATCAAAGCCAGGCTTCCTGCCTGGTAGGTGAGACACTCAGAGCAAGCCCTGTGTAACGCAGCTCCTCAGGCTCAGGTGTGAGCACTGTGGGTGTCTGACTGGATTGGCAGGCAGAAGAGAGGCAGAGCCTTGGCCTCACCTTTATGAGGCAGGGGCCACACCCACCATTCAAAATTCCCTTGCTCTGTCTGACCACACTGTCAATGTCTCCTGCCATGGAGGGGTCAATGAGGGAGAGATTGGAGTGGGCCAAGCCCCAGGATGAAGGGAGCCAGATGTATTTTTCTTATCTGATCAGAGAAGCAAAGCAGGGATGGGGTGGAAGCATTCACTTATGAGTACTGGTTCCATGGGTACAAGGAGTATGAGGCAGGGTTCTTGTCCTAAAGGAGTTTGCATATTTGCATTATCTAGTGGCAGTAGGAGAGGCTTCCCAGCTGAGAGTAAAGGCCTGGATCTTCCTCTGGGCTGGGCTCTAAAATGTGCAGAAATCCACCAAAACAGAGGGAAAGGAGGCTCCAGCAGGAGGAGTCAAGCCTCCAAGCCCAGTCAGATGATGCTGCTCTAAAGACCCAGGAGTGCCCAGACACCGAAAGTTCAGCTGAGAGTGGAGAAATGAGGCTGGGAAGATAGGCTGGCAGTCAGACCGCAGTGAAATGGTGTGCAGCATCATGGGGAAACCTGGCCATTTGTTGGATAAGCAATGAGCTAGGGATAAGTTTTGAGTGACTTGGTTTCATCAGGGGAGAGGAGAGTTGTAGGTTGGGGCTTCTGTACTCAAATATTTTATTTAGACGTTTATTTTGACAGTCTGCAGAACTCATTGTCGTTCACGTGAATATCAAGCACCTCCCATGTTCCCAGTACTCCATAAGGGGCTGGAGGCTTAATTGCAAATTGAATAGACATGATTTTGGCTGTCACTGAGCTTACCAATTGGCAGAAAAGATAGGCATTAAAGAAGTATTTAATCCCACCTGTGAAAGGTCTGCAGCGGATAAGGCCAGGGCTCACAAGCACTATCCAGAGAAGACATGATCTCCTAAGAGGCCAGGGAGGGTGGCCCAGGACTAGAGGCACTAAAGGGAGGGGGTGGGTCTGGGGAAAGGGGAAGTTTGTGCCAAGGCTCCAAGTGGAATTGGCACTGAGGAAAGACACAAAGGCAGCTCATGTGCCCTGAACGGGGTAGCACAGATCAGTAAAAGGGACAGGGGCAGGGCAGGCCAGCCCTCGAAAGCCACAATCAAGATGTTCTGTTAATGTCAGAATCAAACTATGAGAGGATTTGGAAAGAAATCCCCTTGCCATTTTTGAAAAAGTTTTTGTCCCTGTGACACAGACAAATTGGAAGAAAGCAGAGGGTCCCTAGAGGTAGAATTGGCAGGATTGAGGGACTGTCCTTTTTTGGAGTGAAGACGAAAAAGGAGGAATTAATGAAATGTGACTCTGAGGATGTGCACTTGGAGGAAGGGGCAGATGGAAGGACACAGGAGAAGGAGCTGGTGCTGCCAGGGACCAGGAGCAGATACAAGAAGAGAATCCCTGCAATCCCCGCCCTTAAAGATAAGAGAGCAGAGGTGAATTCAGAGAAGTGGGCAAGACACCAGGGCAGGCAATAGGTGGAGGCATCCTGGCATCCTCTAAACCTGTTTATACCTTTGAGGGGGGCTGCTGGGGAGGTTGGGCACCCTCAGAGCCCGCGTCCTGATGACACAGGGGCACAAACTCTCATCCAGCTGGTTAGGTGAGGTACAATCAAGCCATGAAAGTTCCCCACAGCTGACATTTTGGGGAACTCAAGAGTGGTGAGTTTCTCAAATCCAATCCTAGCACCAATGAGGAGCTGAAACATATTGTACCCATTAGAAAAGAAATGCAAATCAGAAAGTCAGGCATTTGTGTCCATGACAACAGGAGGAACGTATTTTGGCAAATCCGTGTTCATTTATATTCAAATAAATATTTCCGTCTATGACTCTGGCGCTTTTTTGCATGAGATATTTCAGAGCCGTATTGGACGCTGCTCTCATGCTAAGAACTTGAGAATTAAAATAAGGGCCAATTTCAAAGTCTATCAGGCTCCATGATTTTGGGGTTGCTTTTACCTTGAGGAATGAAAAGGAATGATACGTTAGTGAGTGATGCAGCATATTTGCATAGACTTTTTGAACTGGAAAGGCGAGTTTAGTTTTTTTCCTCTGCAGCCATTTCTTTGTACAATGGGAGGAAAGGCCAAGTGTGGCCAAAGATGATGCTAAAAATTAATCTAGAACTCTCGTTTCCTGATTCTTAGATCAACATTTTCTTCAATATATCAAGTCAGGCATTGAAACAGGAAGAATGGCAAACTATCTGTGAAATTTCATTAATTGTTTCTCTTTTAAGGAGAATGTTATACTCTAATTATAAAAGCAATTTATACTCTCTGCGAAAAATCTGTATGCCACCCAAAACTCCAAAGATATTATTTCTAGTGATCCCTTCAATTCCCCTTAAAATCACCAGGAACATTTTCACACATTTCTTTACAGTTTTTTTCTGGGCATAAATCTTGTACATAATTGAAGTCTTGATATACACGGTTTTGCATCATAAGCATTTCCCTAAGTCATTAAAAAAACTTTTCCTATACAAATAGGAAAGTTAATGAATAAATAACCTACCCTATAAATAAACTATATATTTCCTAAATCATTTATTCCCTTCAACATTGGACCTTTAGGTAGTATTCAATTTTTAACCATTTAAATAACATTGCATTGGATATCTTTATTTTAAAATTTTATTTCTACATCTGATTCTTTCCCTGACAGATTCCTAGACATGCAATTATTGGCCTAAAGACTGTAAAATTCTCCCAGCCAACATGTTGCACGCTACTTCAGCCTTCAGAGAACATTCAGAGACCAGCAAAGAAGAGGGCAAAAGAAGCCCACATAAATAATAACGTGCTAGTAAGATTTAGAAAAATAGGGAGAGGAGGGGAGACTTTCTGAATTAGGAGCTAACTCTGTTCCCTGGAGGACCTGCCTCTTGCATTGCTTTCTGCGGCTCCCTGCCCTGGGCACTTAGAGATGCTCTCTTGGCCATTCTCTTCAATGGCTATATCTGGGGTGGTTCTTGAAGAATATTCCCTCTACTCAGGCTGCACAGCATTTGCAGCTGCCTAATTCCTGTGCAAGTTCGCGGGCTTGAGAATTGTCTTAAAGTCAACCAGTCAAGCCTCTTGGACTCATCTCTTTCTTAAAAGAGATTACCAAAAGCAGAAAATAAAATCCAACTCCCATTACTGCTCTGGCTCTTTCCAACTGTGCTCCCAGAGCAGAGGCCCAGCAGGGGTGTGGTCTGCCCTCCTTGCTCAGGTGAGAGAATGGCCTTAATCTGAGCGTGCTACCTCCCCCCACTAGTGAGGTTATTTTCCCAGTTCCTTTCATTTGCCGACTCTATCATTTTCAGTGTTGGCTTCTATGGTCATCATGCTCATCTGTACCAAGCCAGGAGAGGGAAGCAGAACGGACAGTTGAAGGCTGGGTGTTTTTATGGCCCACTCCTGAGCGGATCAGTTTCACTGGTGATCCATTGAGTGAGTGTGGCCACATGGCTGCACGTCACTGCACAGGAGACAGAATGGTCTGTCTGCCAGTCAAGGACAAAGACAAATGGCTTCTGGTGAACTCATGACAGTATCTTTCCTGCATTTCAGGGTCCAGCCCTGCCTCTGCATGGCTCACCTTAGTCACCTCATCCAGATCCTGGCTGTCAAAAAATTCTGTCCTTAATTTAAAGGTTGCTATCTTGTTCGTTCACCTTTTTAAAATTGCTGCACTAAAATATCACTTCTCTGAAGACTGAGTCTTTGAGCACTTCCTTAAAAGCTGACCACTCATCTTACCCAAGTTGTAGCCCTAGAATCAAGAAGACGAAACTCACTTAGACTAATTTTTACTCAGCCTGAAGGAATACTTTCCACTTTCTCCTTTTTGAAGGAACAACTCATCCACAAGAGCCTTCTGTCCGTCATTCATTATTACACGTGTTACATGGGATGGAGCTGGAAGCAGCGCTAAATCCTAGCACAGCACTGAGCAGCTGTGTGACCTGCCACACATTATTTGACCTCTGTATGTGTGCCTACTGCTCATCTATTCAATGGGGATCACAAATCCTGGGTCACGGGGTTCCTAAACTAAAAGAGACAGCACATGAGAGAAACTGCAGGCCCAGGTTCATAGAATGTATGCACCAAACACTGGAATAACCTAGGTCCAAATGTTCACTAGAAACCAGCCCAGGCTAGGTTTTATATGAAAAATAAAACATCTGTCCTTGAGGATTTTACACTGTAACAAGGACTTAGTAGAAAAATGTATGTGAAAGATTTTAAGAAAGATTCAACCCTTCTACATACCTACACTCTCAAAGAAGCAGACTGTAGCTACAGGTCTTCTTTGATAAATAGGCTGCTCAGTGGGGCAGGAGAGGTTCAGTGTGACCTAGGGTGGAGAGGAACAGCTGATGGCATTGCTTCATTTTAAGTGCAATAATTCTCCTAGCAATATCCGTCATCCTCAGACTCCACCGTGCCAAACACAGAATACCTGCCAGCAGCCCTTCTCTGAAAGGGTCTCAAGTCCTTGCCATAGGACATCTTTAGCACATTTAAACCAGAATATTGAGCATAGATTTAAAATGGTCCTGTGACATCATGTGTGGAATATATAGAAACTTTCATGAGCAGAGTATTTGATTGAGCCTCATTGTCAGCTGCACATCTGTCTGAAGCAGCTGCAGGGCTGGGCACTATTCTGGGCACTGTGACCAGAAACAGAGTAAAGAGTTTCATGTGACCCTCTTAACTATGCACATAGTTAAGGTGGGAAGGCAGCACAGGCACACACAAGAGCACTCCTTCACTACTCAGCGCTTAGGGCTGCAAGTGAAGGCACGCTACTCAAGCTAATGTAGAGTGATTATGAGAATGCAGGGGCATCTCACAAAAGGTGAGGAACTGCCAAAGCCAAGGACTTGAATGTGGTCAGACCACTCCCTAATCTCTCCCTCTGATGCGACAAATTCATTCTTTCACTTCCATGTGGCCAGGATTTCTCCCTGCACTGTGGAAAATACAGCTGTCAACAGCCTCAGAGCTTGAGACATGAGAAGCTCAGCCATTCCCAGAAAGAGACAAATCTGACACTCCTGGTAGTAAGGCTAAAATTACTGAATGTGGCGACTAGGGTGGTTTCAATTCAATTGAATCTGAGATCCACCAAGGGATTGGTGGAATGCAAGATTATGGCAGTGTGACGTTAAGGTCTGTGTCTACTTCCCACCCACCAAGAACTGAACAGCTTTGCTCCACCCTGCCCTTCTACCTGATGTCTCTGCCTTGCTACATAGAATGGACTTAAACCAAAGCAAATTAAACTCTTTTAAGGTATGGGTTTGTATAGCATGTCTCAGCCATGAGAAAACTAGTCAGTACACTTAGGTAGCCATCAGTAGCCCATCTTCAGACAGGCCCCGCTTCTAGGATAAAGAGAAGTATAGGGCACCAACAAGGCAACTTCTGTGGTGATCCTAGGGATGGAGAGTGCATTTCCTGGAAAGGGGGTCCTGGAGTGCTACACTGAGAGCTTAGAGGACCCTGCACTGTTAGAACCAAGAGAGGGATGCTAACAAGAGAAAGAGCAGAGAGAAAAGGACCCAACTTCATAGGACTGGGGTGAAGTGGTGTCACAAGGTAGTCCACCAAAGGGCCCAATGTGACAGAAGACCACAGGCTCTTGTATTTTCTCCTTTTTTCTTAGCTATTTTTTTTATTATTTTGGGGGAAAAACACCCAATACCTACAACTGAGAGAGAGAAAGGTTTAGTTTGGGTCATGGTTTTAGTCTGTAGCTGGCTGGCTCCAAGCAGGAACAGCACGGCAGAGTGGTGTGGCAGAGAAGAAGGTGCTCAGCCCGTGGCAGTTAGAGAACAAAGAAAAAGGGAGAAACCAAGGACAGGAATGCGCCTTTCCAGGCCATGCCCCCAAAACACAGCTCCAAACAGGTCCTGCCTCCTAGGAGCACAGGTAGTTACTGGACTCATCAAGAGATGAATCCTCTGGACACCCCCATATCAAATCACTCTCCAAACACTTGAGACTTTTAGGGGGACATTTTAGATATAAGCGCTAGCACTTTCTATATGGGGGAGGAGGATGCTAGTGGTGAGGAACAGAGGGAATGAAGCCCCCAGCCAAGGGGTTTCTGATGTGTTAATACCTGTCTCAGGTACTTTTTCCTCATTGCTGGGACAAAATACCTGACACCCAACGTTAAGGAAGGAAAGGTTTATTTAGTTTACGGTTAGTGGGGTTTCAGCCCATACTCAGAAGGCTCCAAGGCAGTGGCACCTGGCAGAGGGCAGCAGTTCATGGCAGAGGAAAATAGCAAAGCACAAAGGGAAGAACAGCAGCTATGGCCCCTAACAAACCTCTCTCCCTTCCTTATATTGTACGCAGGCCATCCGCCCCTGAGCAAGTGCAGCACTCACACCCACAATCCAATTGGATCATAAATTAATCACAAACTCTAAGGGCCAGTCAAATAGCTCAGTGTATTAAAGCACCTGCAAGCAGGCGCAGGGGCCGGGGATTGCCGTGGCAGCCCCACCTCCTGAGCACACTGAAATGCAATTGAGACTGGGTGTGGTGGCACACACCTGTAATCCCAGCTCTTGAGAGACTGCAAACAGGTGGATCACTACAAGTCCGATCTAGTAGTAAGACCCTGAACACCCTGTAGACCCTTCTCTAAAAAAAAAATACAAAACAACAACAACAAAAAAATCACAAACTCCAGAAGCCCCCCAAATGACTGCATGAGGCTTTAGGGGGACAACTAGATGCAAACCATAACAATACTGTAAGTCCTTACCTACATTATCCCAACCAATTAATCCCCTCAAAATTACCTTAGAAGGGTTATAGAGATAGCTCAGTAAAATAAGCACCTGCATAGCAGGACAGGGTCCTGAGTTCAATCCCTAGCACTGAAAAAAACAAAACAAAACAAAAAACCTTAGAAGGGAAAAATAAGCAACCAGATTTACAGATGAAGAAACAGGATACCAGGAAGGAAGTAACTCATCTCAGACCAATCAGTGCAGGTGGGAGAGCCACACCGGACCCAGCGGCATGTGATGCCATGGCCATGGCCCGGACTACAGACCTCTCTGCTGCACCCACCTAGGAAACGGGGGCTGGGATCTGGGTAAGACAGGGGTCTGTTCATATCCTCTGGATTCTGTTTTGAGAAAGTATCTAGATCCTCTGAGAAGCAGATGCCAGACAGGACCAGGTTTACCAAAACTGTAACAGAGAAAGTACTTATGCTAGAAAATACCAAGGACCCGGAGAAGCTGGCATGGAGGTCTAACCTTGTGTGGGGAAAGAAAGAAGGGCGATTTGATGCCACTGTCTTAGATCACCTGCAATTCTTTTGTGTGTGTGTGTGTGTGTGTGTGTGTGTGTGTGTGTGTGTTTTAGGGAAGGGTACACAGGGTGTTCAGGGTCTCACTACTAGATCGGACTCATAGTGATATGCCTGTTTACAGCCTCCCAAGAGCTGGGATTACAGGGGTGCACCACCATGCCCAGTCTCAATTGCCGTCTCAGCACACCCCAGAGGCAGGGCTGGGGATCAAATCCTCAGCCCCTGTGCCTGCTTGCAGGTGCTTTAATCTGCTGAGCTATTTGGCAGGCCCTCACCTGCAATTCTAAGGGCAATTTGGCAAGCTGTCCAGGAATTCTCATGCCTGTCACCCCTCACAAGAGTCAGTGTCTCCTAGGAATAAGTCAGCTGCAGCAAGCCTGAGACAGTCTGTCATTAGCTGGGAACAGCCTGGAGGAAGCACGGCCTCTAGGGAAGCACAGAAGGAATTTCAGAGCTCAGAAAGGTATGCCCCTCTTCAATTGCTCTTCTAACCATTGGAAACCAAGGGGCACATTCTGACCACTGGTATGGAAGGGCTGCAGCAAACTAATACCCACTTTTGAGCATTATCTGAAAAATACTAATATTTTATATCCATCACAGGGATCAACACACGGCTTTAAAAGTGAATGGTAATTCTCTGGCCCTTTTATCTTCCGTTATTGATGAATGAATTTCTATCTTTCCCATTTACTGTTACACAGTGTTTCTTATGTTTACCCTCCTTATTACATTCCTGCCCGATAGTGCCATTTCTGTTACTCTTGGCATTTGGAACTGTCCAATCCTTGCTTCCTTTCCAACTGTGTGTATGGTTTTGATCAGAGAATGCTGGAAACCCAAATTGTGAGACTTTAAACATTTCCTTTGCTATGCACAACTGAAGCCCTTAGGGGTCCTCTACCATGACATTCTCACACTTTATTGTAATATTTTTTGCTTGCTCCTCATTTAATAAACTGCAAACTCCATGAGGACAGGTACTGTGACTAATACATTGTATTCCCAGTTCTCTATAGTACTAGTCACTATCCTGTCACTGGAACAAAATACCTGACACCCACAATTGAAGAACAAGAGGATTATACTTTCAGAGGTCAGTACATGGTTGCAGGCTCCAGGACATAATTAGCTTGGTAGAAAGGCAAAATGAAGGAAAAGTGCTCAATCCACAGCAGATAAGAAGCAGAAAGAAGCCAGGGGTGGTGGCACACACCTGTAACCCCAGCACTCGGGAGGTTGAGGCAGGAGGATTCTTGAGAGTTCGAGATCAGCCTGGGCTACAAACTGAACTGAGTTGAGAGTCAAGAAACTATACCACGAATTACTAAGCAAGATGGATAGCAAAACAGTGGCAGAAGTAGAAAAGCAGGAGATTCCTTAAGAGACCACATTAAGCAGATGACAATTATAAACAATTTTATATGTACAGTAAAATAATTCGAAGTCAGCAACTAACTTAGCCACTTTCCTGAGGCTAGAACAAAATACCCGATACCCACAACTTAAAGGAGTTGGGCTTTATTTTGACTTGTGGTTTCAGTTCGTGGTCAGCTGGTTCTGTGGCAGAAATGGCATGACAGAGACGTGGCAGAAGAAAGCTACTCGACCCATGGCAGCCAGGAAGCAGCTAAAAGGCAGAGAGAAGGGAGGAGCTAGGGCCAAGAATGCACCCCTCCAAGTTGTGCCCCCAGGACTCAACTCCAACCAAGCCCGGCCTCCTCACAGTACCTTCAGGTACTGAACTCATCTGCTCAAACTGCAGGATGTGTGTATTACACTAAATGACCCATGGATGAATTCAGCGATGAATAAAGTACCTCCAGGATCCAATCACCCTCCAAATACAGCAGGCTTTGAGAGGGGCATTTTAGATGTAAATTGTAACAATAATTTGTACATCGTGCCTCATGTAATAATCAGATTTAAAATTGAGACTTTTCCACTCTGCTACTCTGCTTGCCATGGAAGTCTGCTGTTAGAGAGGAGGACTATGGGAGATATCTGGTGCTCCCCACATTTGCTAGGCCCCTCTCCGACCTCTCCAGGGATGAAATGCAAAAAGGAGGGAAAGCTGAGGGAGCCAGAAAGTTCTGTTGAGCGGGTCCCTAGAAATCTAGGCTTGCTGATCTCTAACTTAGCAGCTATTTAAGTCTGACTTCTCCCATCTGTTGTGGGTTCTCTGGGAATCCCACCCTCTTGCAGCTGAAGTTCTTCTAGCTGGGGCAGGTATATCTTTGTTTACGCCACTGACCTGCCCTTCCTGCTTCAAGCTCCAGCTTCTGTCTGCTGAGGTGCTTCTGCCTTTCCAAGTGGCTTTCCTGCACAGGCCCTTACCTTGTCATCCTCTCTCTTCCACATCCTTAAGAAAGCCTCTTCCACTCTCTTGCATCCTTTACTTCAGTAGATAAAGAGTTGCAGCTCCTTCAGAGGCAGCAGTTTCTACTCAACTGCCACAGGCCACCTCAGTCAGGTTCTTGATTTTCAATTGTTTTTTTCTCAATATATTTGATACAGGGTCTACATAGTCTCATTACGTAGATCAGACTCATAGTGATTCTCCTGTTTTTCAGCCTCCCTAGTGCTGGGATTACAGGCTCACACAACCATGACCAGTCCCAATTGCCATCTCCGGGCACCCCGAGGCAGGGCTGGCATGGTATGCTGGGGACCAAGCCCCAGCCACTGTTCTCTGCCTAAGCAGGCACTGTAGTCCACTGAGCTATCTAGCCAGCTAGATTTTCAGAATTCTTAGTTGTCCATCAGACACCAGTCAACTGTGTTGCTCAAACTGCAGGATATGTGTATTACACTAAATGACCCATCAAAGCTGTAACTCAAAGCTTGAGGCAAGAGATAAGCATACGGCACCCATTCCCTTGAGGCTTACAGAACAACCGCATATCTGACATTGGATTTTTATCCAAAATATATAAAGAACTCTTTAAACATAATAATAAAAAAACAAATGACTTGAACAGATATTTTGCCAAGATACACAGATGTCAAATAAGCACATGAAAAGATATTTACCTCCACTAGTCATTAGGGAAATATAAATTAAAACCATGATCAGTTATTAATTCCTACATTTGAAGGCTGAAGAGGGTGAAGAAGGACTAGAGCTCCCAAAGACATGACTCCTACTGGGTTTGCAGAGTGCTGGCCACTCTCTAGCTATTCTGGAGAAAGGTTTGGTAGTCTCTACAAAGTTAAACATCATCTACAAGAGATATAAAAGAAAGGTCAGCAATGCTAGCCCCAAGAAAAGACTACAGTTGCTGTATACTGCAAAAACAGAGTGAGGTTTTACCCTGAGAATGGCTTCTTTGGGGCGGGATAGACTGGAGAAGAAATTCAGTCCTGCACCTGCTATAGTATCAGAGGGAGTTTAATCGGGTGCTATTCGGGGAGCTGAACTGCAGAACAGCTACACTGTAGTTTCACTCCACACACGGAGAAGGGAAGGGCTAGACATAGATCCCATGGAAACTCAGGTTCCAGCCAAGTAAAGCACAGGACCCTGCACATTTTGGTGGGATAACCCCCCAGTGGGTATGGCCTCCAGGGTGACTGGGTCTGAAGGTGTCAGCACTGAGCTCAGCGGTCTCCTTGCACCCCAACCCCACCAACTGCATCCAGTGGAGACCACGGTCCGACTGTCTCCTGCACACTAGTGTGCGTGGTGACATTCCTCATGGAGACAGGTGCCACGGTCTGTTTAAGAACGGGGGTGCCTCCGGAGGTGCTGCACTCACGCACCCACAGGCTGTGCGGCTGCGGGGGGAGGACCACTACTCCTGGATTCTAAGACTGCAGGCTCCGGAAGGAAACCACTCATTTGGTTAGACAGAATTTTTGTTGAAGTCATGTTTTTGTTTATTTGATTTTTTTTGTTTGTTTATTTGTTTTAGGGGGGGGTTGGTGTTTTGTTTTGTTTTGTTTTGTTTTGTTTTGTTTTGTTTTTGTCTTTTTCTGGGGGCCTGCCAGTTAGCTCAGTTGTTTAAGCGCCTGCTCATGCAAATGCAGTCAGGCGCAGGATATGGCGGTTCAATCTCCACCTCCACCTGCCTTTCCAGATCCACACTTAAGGCAACCTGAGCCAGGAAAACAAACAAACAAACAGCAACAAAAACCTTCCCAGTCTTTTTCCTTTCTTATTCTCTCTCTCTCTCTCTCTCTCTCTCTCTCTCTCTCTCTCTCTGTCTCTCTATTTTCCTTTTTTTTCTTTAGCTTGCTCTTTTGTTTTCTTTTTTCTCCTCTTTTAAATCTGTTCTTTCTGTTACTTTTACCAGATTCTACTAATTTTCTTTTACTCCTTAATAAACCCGTCACTTCACTTTTCGTACCTCCTTCTCTCCTTCCAATACTTAAGCTTTTAAATTTTACTTTCTTCAGGCTGCCATTCTGCATACTAAGTTTTTTGAATCTGTAGATTGTTAACTATATGCTATTATTGTTTAATATTGTCTTATTGTTAGTAGAGATAAAGTTGTTCCATTTACTAAATATTTACCATAGGTTAGTGTTTGCTTTGTCATAGTGTTCATACTATGACAATCAATCCACAAGCCTCAGCACAATAATCATAGATTTTTTTCTATCGTTAAGGAAAATGGTCTTTAGGGTATATCAATGTCCAGTTTACATTTGATGCTATTATTGTTGCTGATTTTATTACTATAGCCAAATGTGGCATAGCTGTTGCTAGCAATTGCTTTTCTTTAGATACCAATATCCAGATTGCCTTAGTGACACTAATAATAATGTGGCTCATTCCTACCAAACTGAGCACTGAGCCAAATATCCAGCAGCTGGCCTTCTCAAATAAATATAGGTGGGGAGATTTGGGGACAGAGGCAAAGGCCTGTAGTTAGACACACCCAGATTATATTGCTGAAAAGCAGTTAACTGAAGAGGTCTCCATACTAACAACAGTCTTCTACTACAATCAATCCACAAGCCTCAGCACAAAAAAACAAAACAAAACAAACAAACAAACAAGGTAGAAACATGAGAAGACAAGGCAACAAAATGCCTTCAAAAGCTCCCAACTCCTCCAAAGCCAATCCAGGGGACACTGAGGGGGAGGAAATCAAAAGCTATGAAGATTAATTATTTGAAAGGATAACAGGAAAATACTTTCAAAAGCTCAGTAAGATGTTAGATCAGTTCAAAGAAGATATAATTAGTTAATTAACCTAATAAATAAGCAATAAGTCTACAGAAGACACTAATAAAAAGCTAGCTGAGTTTAAAAAAAAAAGCAATACAAAACAGTCGTGGCCAGCATAGAAAATAATTTAAAAACCATTAAAAATTGCCAGCCAGAAATTTAGATTGGGTTTTCTCCCTATGTTTCTGTAGTTGATTCCTTACCTCAGATGCTATCTGTTCCGAGAATTCTTTTCTTATTTCAGAAAATTCTGCTCTGAGTTCCTCTATAACTTTCTGCTGTTGCTTATTTACTATCAACACTATTAATTCATACATTTGAGCTGAGCTAGTAGAAAAGAATTCTGCTCTGAGTTCCTCTATGACTTTCTGCTATTGCTTCTTTACTATCAATGCTATTAATTCATACATTTGAGCTGAGCTGGTGTCCTCTGCACTTGTTCTGGGTGGGCACTGGGTTTCCTCCATATGTTTCTGCATTCGATTCTTTACTGCAGAGTTATTAATTCAGGGATTTTTTTTTTCATTTCCAATCTGAGTTCCTCTATACTTTTCTGCAGCTGTTTCTTTATTTCAGAAGCTGTTGATTCATTGATTTCAGCTGTGTGATTCCCAATTTGTTCTGTGTTAGTGTCCTCTGCACTTGTTATAGGTGGGCTTGGGTTCTGAAATTGCATTTTGTTCCTTCTCGTTGGCATTTTGTGTAGCACTGTCTTCTGACCTTTGATGTAGATCTTTGGTGCAGTTATAACCTTAGCACCTACTGAAGTTCAGGTGCAGATCTACAAAGTTTGGTTTTATCCAGCTGTGCCTGGCTTGGGTCTGGCTGCTGTGCTCAGCTCCTTCCTGCTGCTGACCTTGGGAGTGAACCTGTTGTGCCCCTCTGGCAAGATGTTCTGCTCCTGGACTAGCGGGGTGGTTCTGTCCCCTACTCTCTCTGCAAGGATTGCAGCTGCAGGGTTTCACCCCAGGCCTGTATGCCAGGCCTGAGCTGAGTCTGGAGGGGACAAGGAGGAGTGGACAGGAGAGGCAGCTCTGCCACACACTCACTGGGCCTGGGCTAGGACTGGATCTGGGGGTCCCCAGAACGTGACAGAAATTCTCACTGGGCGGGCAGGGTGGGAGGTGCTGCGGAGTGGTGGGGGGATCCCAGGGGGTAGAAGAGGGTCTCACCTATGCTGCGCCTAGGCTGGAACTGGCAGGTCCCGCTGGTGCAGGGTAGCCAGAAGCTCTCCCACACCCTTACCGGGCCTGGGCTAGGACTGGATCTCCAGAAATTTAGATGTCAAAAAGTCTATTGAAAGTATGGGCAGTAGAAACAACCAATGTGAGAACACTGTCAGAACTGGAAGACAGGGCTATTGCTGTTGATCATTTATATACAGTGTCTCTGTTACTCTTCTTCCATTGCTGGGACAAATGCCTGGCACCCAAAATGAAGGAAGGAAAGATTTACTTAGCTCATAGTCACTGGAGGTTTCAGTCCATACTCGGCTGGCTCCAAGGCAGAGCGGCACATGGCAGCACATGGTAGAAAGCAACCTCTCATGGTGGAGGCAAAGAGCAGAAAGCAAAAAGGGAGGGGCAGCAGCTCAGGCAGTGAGCTAGCCTCTCTCCCCTCCTTACATTGTAATGCAAATTACATGCCCCAGGGCAGGTGCAGCATCCACACCCACAATAATCAGTTGCAAACTTCAGAAGCCACCCCATGACTGCATGAGGCTTTAGGGGGACAACTAGACACAAGCTATAACATTCTCCCCTGGGGCCCCCAAAGACTCATGCACATCCCTTTATGCAAAAGACATTCTAGTCCATCTCTAAGAGTTGCCAAAGTCCTACAGTTTCAGCATTGCTGAAAAGTCCAAGTCCCAAGTCTCCTCAAAGATCCAAGGCAAACTCCTGTCAGCCCCTGCACAAATGAAAAGTTAAATACTTCTAACATTCAGTGGCACAAGATAAACATTATCATTCCAAAAGATACAAACCACAAGGGAATACAAAGCATTCAGACCAACAAAAGTCCAAAATCCAGCAGGGAAAACATTAAGTCCTGTAGGCAAATTGTGAGCTCCATGTGGCTTTGTCCCTATGGTACCCTTGCAGGTAGCTCCCATGGCTTCTCTCTTTGGCCGGTTTTGCTCCCTCCTTGCAGTTTCCCTTAGATGATCCACATTCCTGGCTTTTATAAGCATCTGGGGTTTCCACTGAATAGGCTTCTCATTCACAGCTTTACACATTGCCCTCCCAAAGGCACACTGCCTCGTCTCCCAGGCTTTCTTCTGAAATCTAAGTGGAAGTTTTCTTAACCTCAGAACTCCAGCATCCTGCATGCACCTAAAGCCAATGCCATGTGGATGATGCCAAGGTCTGCTGCCAGCTGGAGCACTAGTCAGGCTTCCCCCTCTCTTGGCTGTAGGTCGAGTGCCTGGATCACTGAGCAGTCTGACCCTGAATTCAAGGAATAAATTATCCATGCCAATGCCATTCTGGAACCTGGTGTGGCTGCTGCCTCCATTCTGGAACCTGGGGCTTTATGGCTTTTTCCCCAAAGTCCTTCACCTTTACAATTCTAAGGCTGCAAAGTGGAGAGACCAGCTGCTTCCAGTGATACCCTCAGGCCATCCCTTCCATTCTCTTGTTCCTTCCCAGCAGTGGAGATCCTCTCAGCTCTGTCTTTGCATTCTACAGCTTTATTGGAGCTTTCTTTCTGGCCAAACTCACATTTTAAATCATACTGCTAAGCTCTTTGCTCTTCATTCACAACATAAATCTGACTAAAAGCCCCCAACTATAGCTATGCTACTCCCTCAATATTCAACTGCTTTGATATTTCTTTTGAAAGATTAATCAGTCCACCATGCTTAATCTCAGTCTCAGGCAAAGTCTTTGGCTATGAGCAAAATGCAGACAAGCTTTCTGCCAAGCCAAAACACAAATGATCTGGAGTCAAACAATCAATGCAGTCTTCTTCCCAGAAGAAATTTCCCCAGCTTGGTCTTTACAGACAAGATTTCTATCAGCCTTCTGGTCTTCTGAGCTCTGACCAGACTGTTACACCACTTTGCTCAAAGGTGACACCTCCAAATCTTTCCTATCTCTTCCCACAAGACATTCCCAAAAGCTTGTAATCCACCTGGTCAGGTTTAGCCACAACAATGACCCTTCTCCCGGTACCAAATACTGTCTCAGTTACTCTTCTGTTGTTGCTAGGACAAATACCTGATACTCAAAATGAAGGAAGGCAAGCTTTATTTAGCTCACAGTTACTGGAGGGTTCAGTCCATGTGCCATGGCAGCATCAGCACATGGCAGAAAACAACCTTTCATGGTGGAGGCAGAGAGCAGAGAGCAAAGGACGGCTGCAACTCAGGCGGCTAGCTCGCCCCTCTCCCTCCTTACGCTGTAATGCAAATTACCTGCCTCTGGGTGGGTGGGTACAGCATCCACACCCACAAGAATCAGTCGTAAACACCAGAAACAGCCCCATTACTGCATGAGGCTTTGTGGGGCACAACTAGACACAAACCATAACAAAGAGATAACCTTTAAGACAATAAGAAGACTGGGCATGGTGGTGCACATCTGTAATCCCAGCTCTTGGGAGGCTGTAAACAGGTGGATCACTATGAGTCCAATCTAGTAGTGGGACTCTGAACACCCTGTAGACCCTTCCATAAAGTACAGAAATAAATAAATGAATAAATAACAAATAAAATAAAATAAAACAATATGAGAACCAGATATGGTGGCACATGCCTGTAATCCCACTGCTTGGGAGGCTGAGGCAGGAGGATCATTGAGAGTGTGAGGCCATCTTGGGCTACAAAGTGAGTTCAAGGACAGCATGAATTACATAGTGAGACCCTATCTCAAACAGACAACACACACAGACAGGAAGAAAGAGAGGAGAGAGAGAGAGAGAGAGAGAGAGAGAGAGAGAGAGAGAGAGAGAGAGAG
>NW_004524706.1:6371176-6396830 GCF_000260255.1 Octodon degus
TGTACCCAGCAATGGCTAGATAATGCAAAAAGGCTAATCAAAGATTATTTGGAATTAGTGAAAAATCAAAAGACATCATGATAATAGCAAAAGCAATTCTGGATAATAAGAACAAAGCAGGAGGCATCACAATTCCAGATTTGAAGTTATATTGCAAAACCACAAAGATAAAGGCAGTATACTACTGGAATAAAAAAAGAGACAACGTATAGTTTAATGGAACAAAATAGAAGAAGCAGGAGCAACTCTAGACACATTTAACTATTTGTTTTTGACAAAGGGGCCAAAAACATACCCTGGAGGAAGGATAGTCTCTTTAATGGATGGTGATGGGAAAATTGGTGTGGGAAAATCCACATGCAGAAGATTGACTATAGACCCATATATCTTACCATATACTGAGCTGAAGTCAAACTGGATCGAAGATCAAAATGGTTCAAAGATCTAAATGTCAAAGCAGAAGCCCTTAATCTGCTAGAAGGTAAAGGAGATAAAACTCTCAAGGATGTAGGTATAGACAAGGATTTTCTGAACAGAACCCCAATGGCAGAACAAATAGTACCAAGAATCAAATAATAAGATCATACCATACTAAAAATCCTCTGCACAGCAAAGGAAATAACCAACATAGTGAAGAGACAACCTACAGAATGGGAAAAATTTTGCCAGTTATTCCTCAGACAGGACGAACATAACATAAAGGACTCAATAAATTTAGGCCACTCAAAATAAAAGATGCAATCAAGAAATGGATGCGTGAAATGCATAGACACTTCTCAGAAGAGCTACAAATGGCCAATGAAAACATGAAAAAAAACCATTTAATATTACTGGCCATTAGAAAGATGCAAATTAAAATTACATTGAGATTCCATTCTACTCCAGAAAGAATAACCACCATCAAGAAATTACATAATAACAAATACTGCTGAAACTGCAGGAGAAAAGGAACACTTCTACGTTATTAAGATGGTGTAAACTAGTACAGCCACTGTGGAAATCAGCATGGAGATTCTTCAGAAAAACTACAACTAGCAATTCCACTTGACCCAAGAATCTTCCAGAAAAGTTAAAGACATAATACAGTGATACACGTGTACCCATCTTATAGCAGAACAATTTATAACAGCTCAATCTTGGAAACAGCCTATATTCCCATCAACAGCAGAATACATAAAGAAAATTTGGTGTTTATGTACAATAGAGGACTATTCTACTATAAAAAGGATAAAACTGAGATTTTTAGGGAAATAGATGCATCTAGAGATCAAATATTAAGTGAGATGAATCAGATATACAAGAGTAAATATCACATAGTTTCTTTTACATGAGATCCCAAAAATGTAAGTAAGAAACAAAATAAAAGATAAATAATAGGAGGGAGGGAGATGTTTCTCAAATAGTAAGGGGACCAAGGGATGGAGGGGAGAGGAAGGGAAATAGATGAAAGTCATTGAGATCATTTATGTCCGTGTACCCATCTCACCGTGAATGTAATCATTATGTACTATAAATATGAACTAATACAAAATAAAAACTATTTAAAAAGTATAAAGACATGGCACTGAGGAAAAGAAGCCAACTCTGTTGGTTACTTTGCTCTTATTGCTGAGACAAAAATACCTGATGTCAGAAATTAAGAAAGGAAAGGTTTATTTATCTCGCAGTTTGTGGAGGTTTCAGTCCATACTTGTCTGGCTCCAAGGTAGAATGCATGGGCGAGGGTAACAACAGTTCATGATGCAGCAGCAAGAGCAAAACAGGAGGAGAGAGACCGAGCTTGCCCTCCCTTACACTGTGTGCAGGTGCCTCACCCCCCGCCCCAGGACAAGTGTAGCCCTCACACCCATAATCCCAGCACTGGACCATGAATCAATCACAGACTCTAGAAGTGGCCCCATGACTGCATGAGGTGTTGGGAGGGCATCTGGACACAAACCATAGCACCAACCATGAAGGGCTACATATTTAGCAGCTCTCTCTTTTTATTCTTTTTCCTTTTTGCATTCTTAAAAAGACCAAAAGGTGAGCCCAGAGTATAACTCAGTGGCATGACAAGCTGTCTGGCAAGCACAAGGTTCTGAATTCTATCCCTGGTACTAGAAAAAAAACACAGTAGTGATATAAAACAGATGAGCATTTCCAGATTTCATGGGTTTGGGAAGGTGCAGTAACAAAGGGCCAGGGTGGCAGTGGCAACAGGAGTGATAGGACCACGCTGTACTCTCTGGTGAGCATTCTACCAAACTGTCACATGTGTTAAAATTCATGAAACTGAAAACCAAAAGAAAAAAGTCAATCTTGTTGCATAATTCTTAAAATTTTATTTTTTTTCACAGTTGTAAGTTTCCAATTGTGACTCCCATTATACAGATGCTCTTCCCCCGGTGATAGAGCATGTGCTTTGGAATAGGTAAGAATTCAAAGTATGCTTTCTACTAAATGTAAAAGCATGTACACCACCCTAAAGTCAAAACTCGTAAGCCAACCCATCACATGTAAGTTGGGGATGGCCCGTTCTTACTGGCCTGTGCCTCACACTGTACATTTGACCTGAGCCATGAGTAGAAGCTTCATGCTGACACCCTGCCCCAGCTAGCTCAACAGTTCCACTATCAGTCTCCATCTCCACCAACCAGCAGTGAGCACTCTGTTCTTGTGTCTCTGTGCCTAGCCCCTGGAGCTCAAGGGATGCTCAGTAAGATTTGTTGAATGAAATGGGATACATTCTTTTTTTGGCGGAACTGGGGATTGAACTCAGGCCCTTGCACTTACCAGGGAAGCACTTATTCCACTGAGCCATCTCCCCAGCCCCATGGAATACATTCTTGAGCTTTAGGGGAATTAAAACAAAATTTGTTTAAAAATTTAATCTTTTTTGAATGTTTTTTATTACAGGATCTACAGGGTGTCACTACACAGATCAGACTCGTAGTGATCCTCTTGTTTTCAGCCTCCCAAGCGCTGGGATTACAGGCGTGCACCACCACTCCCAGTCTCAGTCAGTGTGCCCTGGGGGTGAGGCCAGCACGGCCTGCAGGAGATCGAACCCCAGTCATTTAGCTTACAATTTAGCTTACATAAGCAGGTAATTTAGTCTGCTGAGCTACCTGGCCGGCATTTATTTATTTATTTATTTATTTATTTGGGGCAGGGTCTCTCTGCACAGCTTGGACTCATAGTAATCCTCCTGTCTCAACTCCCCTGGTGCTCGGTGGTTGGCAAGGTACACCTGGGTTCCCAGGGCTGGCAATGCATGCAGTACTGGGGAATGGCATCTTGTACCGGGGATCCAATCTGGGTCCCCAGCCCAAGATAAATATTAAATGTTATACTTTTTGAACCTCTCCCATCCTCTGACTGTCTCAAGGACCCAAGTTTGTCCCAGGACCTCCAGGAGCTGAGGCTGAGGGTGGGAGTGGTCCTGAGTGGCCTTTAACAAGGGGGCACAAAAGAAAGGGGGACAGATGTCCAAGGTCAAGGCCTGAGCCTTAGGAAGGGATTACCGATGAGCTCTGGAGCCAACAGCAAGCCACACAGAGGAGACAAAACTATTGTGTGGTTCTGGAAGGCAGCACTGGCCAGCAAAATGTGCCAACAGGGAAGAAGTCTTGTCACCAGCTAGTTCTCTAGCTGATTCTTCCTCAGAAGGTTGGTACAGCAAAGCAAGTGGGGGAGATGGGACGCGTGCTGCCATAGATATGAAGTGGCCATGTTTTCAGCCTGGCATATTTTCCAAGGCAAATGAAAATTGTTATGAAAACAATTTATACTCCGTAGACATGGATGATTGCCCGTGATGACCTTTTGCCAGAGAAAATGGGTCTGATAAAGAAAAAATGTGAGCTCATTAGGACAAATTAGAAAAAGCAAATGATTGCTCTTAAATTATGGAAATTCTGAGACTGGTGAATGTCTCTGTCCTTTTGGGACATAAAGACAATAAGACACCAGAAGAAATTATTTATTCAAAAAGAAGTTTGCAATTTGTGTGAGTCCAGGCTTTGGAAGGGAGGTATTTTGTAAACTAAATGAAATTTAATTGACTTATCAACTGCTATGAATTCTCCCTCTATAAATCTAGCAATGACTAAAAGAAGAAGGGAGAAAAAAAAGAAACAACATGGAAAGTGAGAAAAATAAGCCTTGCATTCTATAAATGCTACCTACTGAATATTTCCACCCATGCACCATGATAGAATTTGGGGCACAACTTTGGTGCTTCCACTATAAAACGTGGGTGCCCAGAATTGCAGCGGGAAGATGAGAACAGTGGGTGTGAAGACATCACTTTGGAAAGCTTTAACATCCTCCCACTTGCCTGATAGTCACCCCAGGCATACAGTTTTATAATTTATAAATGCTTTCACATACACGTATCCTCAGTCCTCACAGCAGGCCTCTTATTTATATGTGCTGCTCTGGTATGGTGAGCGCATCACTAAGGTTTCATATTCTGGCATTTAATACCCATTCTAAGGTATTAAAGAGTGAAAACATGAGCTGACTATGGCATTTAGAGGTGAGGTCATTAGACAAAGCTCCATGGTCCAATTCAGCCCTCATGGCTGAATCCTTGTGGCTTTATAAGAAGAGAGAAAGCAGGAGATACATATGTGCAGAAGCACTTCCTCTGTCTCTCATGTAATATACTGAGATGGCTTGGACTCCGCCAGTAAGACAGGCAACTCCAGATACGGTCCTTTGACCTTGGACCAGAACCATGACCCAAAATAAACTTCTTTCCTTCATTACTTACCCAGGCTATGGCATTTTGCTATTAGCAACAGAAAATGGACAATACACATGTTCACTGCACAAGTGGAGAAAATGAGACTAGATAAGATTAAGTGATTTATTAGCTAGTGAAAGCTATAAGCATGATTACAGCACAAGAATATTCCTACTCCCTCAAACAACCTATTCCTGCTCACTCTATCTTGGGTGCATTTTATGCATCACAATCAGAAGTTACTAGAGATCAAGAGAGCAAGATGAGAGGGGGAGGAGAGCGAGAGCAAGTGAGTGAGCGAGCGAGCGAGAGAGAGAGAGCTAGGGCTAGAGATAGAGATAGAGATAGAAACAGCAATATAGATAGAAAGATCGACAGAGATAGATTTCTCTTTAGGGAAAAGCAGAAGGGCAAGAGAAAAAAGGAAGGACCTCTAAAATAGTGCTCAGAAAAATTACATAAGGAAAAGATAAAGTCTCAGTGTTTAAATACAAGAAAGATCTATTTCTCCCAGGTGACAATGCTTAGTACAGGTCATGGGTAGGGCTCTGCTGGGACTCAAGTACCTGTCATCTAGTATCTCTGTCATCTTTTAGGTACTAGATGTCTTCCACCAATGACTGCAAGTGCCAGATAACAGAAGGCAAAGAGTGAGCAGAGGATCTCATGAGGGCCTAAGCCAAGAAGGGTCTGAAAAACCAAAATTAATCACCTGGTACCATCTCTTCGCCAGGGAACTGAAGTGTCTGAGTTAAACAGGAGAAAACACAAGTATAAGTGTAGCAGTGCCAGTAACAGTCTCCATTAGCTTCAAATTTTTTAAGCATTTCTTTGAGTAGGAAACATTTTCCCAGATGCCCATGGGAAAACCACTTCTGTGAGCTCCCACTCCGGCCCTCACCCCTCTGGTGACTCCCCAAGCGGGACCACCTAACTACACAGGGCCAGCCACCAGACTTCTATCTTTTCACATTGGAAAAAGTGGACCTTTCAGGCTTATATAGCAAAATCTCTCTATATATTTTCTTCCAATGTAGCTGAGTGAAAGGGCAAACAGAAATTTGAAAGCGATGATTGCTTCCTTTGTGGGGGAGAGGGACACCCACTGAGTTGGGAACATATATGAATTCTGATTTGCAATCATTTCCACTATTTATGAGGTCACTGGACTTACTCCTGCTGAGTCCAATTTACAAAGAGCTTTGGTTGGATCAGGGAAAGGAATATTAGAATCCCGTTGGCTTGGTGATGGCCAGAGGACTATGCAAGGAATGTATCAATGAACTGCAAGGAAGCAAAAATCCTCAACATCAGCTCGACACGCGACATCCAAATGGATAGGGAGATACGTCGCCCCAGGGAAGCGACTGATGCTGGGTGCACCAACAGTGTGACTTGACTGCATGCCCCAAAAGCACATGGGTGAACTTCCCAAATAAAAAACTTGTTGAAAAAAGATCTAAGATGTCCAAAATAAGCAAAAGAGTTTTTCTGACACCATCATCACCATTCACTCCCACCACAGCTGTGGGATGCTGGCTAGTCACTGACTCCTCTCTGGACTTCTACCCCCAAATAGCTAACATTCCCCTCACTGTCCCACAGGTACATTTATTTCCAAATTTTTAAATCCAAGCTCATCCTCCCCACTCCACACCCCACCCTGTCCCCATGCATGTTCCACCACCTCTCTTCATTTCATAAATGGTGCCACCACCACCTGACTCCTCAGTCACTGCCACACAACTTTCAAATCTTTTCACTCTTCATCATCACTGGATGAAAGCAACTGCCTCCAAGCTAGGTTTTGGACAGCTCCACACTCCTCTACAGCCCCACTGCCACCATAAGAAATCAGCCAGAAGCAGCACTTCTCTGCTGGCTCCCTATAGCTTTCCCAGGGCTCCCTATAACTTTCAGGGTGCTCCCCCCCCAAAATTTCTTCCCATTATAGGAAGACCCCCATTCAGTGATCCCTGAGGCTCTCAGGTGTGGTCTCCTGGTCATTGCACCCACAAACCTACTCGCCCTGCACTTTCACAGCACCTAAAGAAAAACAGTTCTGCCGACTTTCTCCTGACATTGGTGTTTGGTATTATCTCTACTTCAAGAGCCTCCCCATCTGTTCTTCGTGTGACTCATACCCACCTGCAGTCAGTTTATGTGGGAGTCCTGCTAGAGCCCCCAGGCTTGTGCAGGGGCTGCTCTCTGGAATCTTATCACCCTATGCTTGCTTCTGATAATACTTTGAAGGTTGCGCTTGGGTCTGCAGTGACCTGAACTCCCAGTCCACCCACACTGCACCCTGTGAGCTCCTTAAAGCCAAAGATGAGCCACTGGATGTACCTTGTCACCAACACAATACCCAGTATACAGGGAGCAGGACGTAAATGGTGGATAAACACATGAATTAGCAAACTCACTACATGGAAGTGTAAAATCCTGTTTTAAAAGATTCATCTACCAAGTGAGGAGGAGAAGGCATGGTAAGCATTTCATCTGGATCACTGACTGCTCAGAGGAATCAAATAATCTGGATAATTCAGTTACCATGTGCCCAAGAGATGTGAGTTATCAGAAAAGTAAAAGACATTTGCTCATCCCAAAAACCACATACTCGGTCACACTTCAAGAGCATGCTTTGAAAAAGACTCTGTGAGAATACAAAGCAGCTGTTTTGTCAATACCATAGTCAAACAGGATGCACCCAGAGGCAAAAACCAAATCCTTTGTGAAAGCTCTGTTCTAGTCAAGATTGCTTAGTGCTAAGGATCTGAGACTTACACAAACCCATGAACAAATAGATGACTTGGGTTTCGTAGTCTGTTCACTGCCATTATTTCTAATGATTCCAAAGTACAGCTATGGGGAAGTGAGAAGCACAGTTTAGGACAGAGATTGCACATATCTAAATCCAGTTGTGTCTCTTTCCAGATGTGAGACAGAGGGAAGTCAGTTCCTCCCATCTCAAGTGGGGTGAGAACACCCGGTGTGGCATGGTGGTGCACATCTGTAATCCTGGCACTGAAGAGGCTGAGGCAGGAGGATCACTGCAAGTTTGGGGCCAGCCTGGACTACACAGTGAGAAGTTATCATATATATATATATATATATATATATGAGAGATAGCTTGGTGGTCTAAGTGGCTGCTTGGCAAGCGCAAGCACCAGGGTTCAATCCCCAGTACTACGTGCTGTGCAGGCCCCAGAGGCCCAGGTATGCCGTGCCAACCACCCAAAGCAGGAGTAGTGTGCACAGCTGTAATCCCAGTGCTAGGGAGGCTGAAGTAGGATGATCACTATGAGTCTAAGCTGCATAGCAAAACCCTGTACCAAATAAATAAATAAATAAGAATTTTTTTAAATCTATAAAAATAAATAATAAATGTTAAAATGGAGTAACAGTAGGGACAACTATAGGACTGTTGTGAGAATGACATAGAATCATGTGTGCTAAGGCTTAGAATAGTGCCAACCATGGAAATGTGGCTGTTTTTGCCATGGAGAATGTTCTCGGACCCTACTGGAGGAAAACTAGTAAAGGCAACTCCAGAGCAGGCCTGCTTTCACCCACACCCTCCTTAGCAGCTGCAGCCCTTTGCCTCCTACACAGGCCCCGGTCACAGGGTCTGTGCCCCCAAGCTTCACAGTGTTTCCCTGGTCAGCAAGCCCAAGCGAGTCCAGTCCACCTGAGGACAAACACCTTTGTTGAGAGAAAGAAAATGCTTGGAATGTGGGAGATTACGTCACGTGTACACAGGGCAGCCAGCTGGAGAGAAGCAGAAGAGAGAAGAAAGGCCTGCGTAGCCTCTCACTTCCAGGAGTTCTTGTTTAGTGCAAGAGCTTGGACTATCACCTAACCTTTTAAGGATGTGAAAGACTTGTTTGTTTGTTTGTTTGTTTGTTTTAGCATTTTGATACAGTTCCACTGTGCAGTTCAGGCTGGATTTGAACTCACTTTGTAGCTCTGGTCCTCAAACTCACAGTGATTCTCCTGTCTCAGTCTTTCTAATGCTGGTAGTTACAGTCATGTGCCACTAGAACCAGTGAAGGCCTTATTTTTAATTGAAAATAATCCCGTACCTTCTTACATTTCAGCATTCTGAAATAAGAGTGTGTCTTAAAATTGAAGTGATGGCAACTCCTACCTCCCAAAACATTAATAGACAGTGTGTCTTCGAATTAGGGAAGTACATAAGCAAGACTATTGCACAGGACTGTGGTACAGACTGCATGAGCCAGTACAGGTAGGTGCTGGGCAGAGGGTCTGGCACACAGGGAAATATCAGTAACAGCCCTAAGTGCCATTACACACAGGGCACCTAAGACCCCTCCCTAGAAGCCTGAGTCAAACAGGTTACATTTGCAAGCACTTGAGTCCAGGAAGGCAGGAGGCAGCATCTACAACACAGTTTCAACCAGAAAGAAAGCTTGCAACTTCAGAATAGGTGAAGAAGTAGTCATGAATTATATAAGATCTTGTTTCAAGAAAAGCTTGCTAAGAACACAGGCCAAGCAGTGCAGTGCTTAGAGCCTAGTCTACAGAGCAGGAGAGCTGGATTCCAGTCCCCACTGTACCACTGCCCCATTGTATGACCTTGGCTTTGACTGGGTTCCCCCAGCAGCAGACCCAGAAAGGGATTTAAGTGTGAGTGGCTCATATGGGAGGTGAAGGGAGCACAGCAGGGAAGTAAGGCAGAGAAAGCCAACAATAAAGGATACCTTACTGAGTCGGCATTTATAATAGGCAGTGGAGCTTCGTCCTTCTTTAGACACTTGATGTTAGAAGGTATCCTCCCAGAGTTAGTCCAACCCCAAGGAGGAAGGAGTCTGGGCTACTTAAGTACCACTCCTGTCATCAGTGATTGGGGGCTGCCCTAGAAGAGCATTAATTCCACAGGCGCTTCTGCCCTCAATCACAAAAATGCAGGTCCTGACAGATGTCACCAGATAGAAATGCTCAGAGGTGTCGGGGTCAGTGGATAGGCCACACCACCCACAGAATCTGCTGCAGAAGGCATATCCCCTTGGGTCTCAACTTTTCATCTTTGAAATGGGAATAATAAAACTAACTTGAAGTTTTTTGCTTCCATTCCTTAATGTGACCGGGTTTCTTTATCCTGGACATATCAGTCTAGGTCTAATCAGGAAAGAGAAAACACACAGTAATTTGATCTGGGACAGTTTAATGTAAGAATTAGCAACTATAACAGGACACTGGAGAATCAAATGGTAAGGAAATTCTAAAAAATATAAGAACAGCTTATGTGGGAACAGTCACTGCTACCAGGGCTCAGATAGAGCATCCAAAGATAGCGCACCCACAGAACCCCTCATGCTATGGCCCAGGCCTCACTGGGGCCAAGCAGAAGAAATATCCCCATTTCTAACTCTGTTCAATATTTTGGAATTATTACCTCAAACTGCTTAACAAATAGTTTCTAAAATTCTAGTTTTGATCATCCTCTTATGAATATAAAAAAAGAAAAGCAAAATACACAGCCTTCCATAGATGTAGGCTCTGCACCTACGGATTCAACCAACTGAAAATGTTTGAAAATAATTATGTCCATACTGAATTTATGCAGATTTTTTCCTTGTCATTATTCCCAAAATGTTATACTGTATTATACCATACAGTATAACAATTGTCTACATAGCATTTACACTGGACCAGATATTATATGTAATCTAGAGTAAGGGACGAAAGCATTGTGTAGGTTATAGGCAAATACAGTGCCACTTGCTAAAAGAAACTTGAGCATTAGAAATTTCAATATCCATGGAAGGTCCTGACAAAAATTCTTATGGATTCCAAGGAACAAGTATACTAGGCATGTTCAAATTGTTTAAAAGCTGTGATAGGAAAACAAAAGTAATTACACCTCCACTGGCAAATGTTGATACAAAAATGTGCTTGTTTCTGGCATTGCCATATTTTGATATACTAGGATAGAAGCTGTCGGACCAATATGAAGAAAGTCTTCCCTTCCACAATAGCAGCAGGGAGTTGTGGAGCAGACAGGAAGTAGGAAATAGCCTCCTCCATAGGGTTTGGCTCTAAAGGGTCTCCCAGTGTCAGTTATGAGCTGACGAGCTTTGGGGAAGTGGTTGGAACATGAGGTCTCTAAATTCATCAAGTGGATTAATGCATTTAATAAGTTCCTAATTTTATGGCATGATTAGAAGGTGATAGGGACAGAGGTGGAGCCTCATTGAAAGGAGTGGGTTATGGGGCATGAGCTTAGGGACTATATCTGGTCCCTGGCCCCTTCCTCTTAGTGACTTTCTCACTCTCTGATTCCTGACCACCACACCTTTCTGCCTAAAGCACCTGAGCCAACTGAACATGCACTGAAACCTTGAAGTCATGAACCAAAAGGAATCTTTCCTCCACTAAACTTTGTCACAGAAACAAAGAGCTAAGTAACACAGTCTGCTACTAATGTAACAATGTTGGGGAGTTGGAGCACTGAGAAGACAGTACCTGTGTCCTGTGTCACTAGGATAGAAATGCAGAATAAAATCTGAGCACAGGCTGGAATGAAGGCCACATGGGTATTCTACTCATAGTTCAAATCATAGTTCAAGGCTCAACTCATCTGGTCAATACGGAGAGGAAGCCATCTTTAATTTCACATCTCCAGTTCTGCTTAATAGGGAGCTATATCTAGTGATGTTCTACCTTTACCTTCCCTCATTTACTTTTCTTTTTTAACTTTTTTTATTCTTGATAGAGTCTCGCTACATAGTTCGGACTCACAGTGATCCTCCTGTCTTAGGCTCCCCAGCTCTGGGATCATGGGAGTGTGCTACCACGCCCAGTTCTGGCATGTGGTACCAGGGATCAAACCCAGGTGCTTGCACTTGCCAGGCAGGTGCTTAGACCACCAGCTATCTCCCAATCCCATATTTTTCTTGATAGGGGAGAGATAACTAATCGAATCGGTCAAGTCTAGACATAAACTAAATATACATATTTTAAGAGTGGGGAAAATTTCTGTAGTTAATGGCAAGAAGTAGGCTATCGCCTTTCTCTTGGACCTTTTCCCACTTCCTAGGCGAGACCAGCTCTCCCCAAGCTCTCTCGATCCTACACATGACTGAGGAATTGAAGCAGAGCCCCCATCTACTCTGCCAGCTGCAGAAGCGAGAGGGAGTCAGTCCTGCCTCATTCTCTACCTCCTGGATCCGTGTCTCCTGAAGCCCAGCCACGTCTCTCTCTTTGTATTTCATGAAACAGCCCCAACATCCTTTTGCTTCTAGCCCCAACTGAGTCCATGATATCTGTGAGCACTGACCCTAATTAGCAAAAAATGAGACATGAGCGACCTTGAGACAAAGAGGCCAGTGATGAGCACATCCTACTTCTGATGAAAGAAAAAGGGAGGAAGAACAAATGATAGACAGCCAAAGACACAACCAAGGACAGCCAGATGCTCAGCTCACTTGCCTGGATAATGCTTTGAAGCCTGAATGAATTTCTAGATTTCTTGAATTAACAAACTTCAGGTCAGGTGACAAGCAGTACCTTAGCCACGATCCCAAAGCATCCCCATCCATTACAGGGGGAGAAAGCCAGATTCAGAAAGCAGCTCCTCTAAGCCCAGAAGGAGAAATTGGAAGGGTGCAATATCAACCCTGCCTTCTCATAACATCCCAGATAAATACGCCTCTGTTTTACGATGGTGACTGGGACCTGCCTAGTCTCATCAGCCCATTTGGGTGGACATTTGTTTCTCTAGGGCAATCTGCAGACATGAATCTTCCTGTGGAAACAGTGCCATCATACTCTCTCTAACCCTCACTGTCCTGGAAGTGTGTCCCTCCCCCTGACCCTGCATTGTCCTGGTCTCCCTCAGCCCTATATCCAGCTTCCTGGGGATAATAAAAATGAAATCCTGCAAGTCGGTTAACACTTACTTGTCTTATGGGTTACTTCCCAGCACAGCTTTCCTTGACTCTCTCAACCTCCACTGGGCCCTATCATATGTTCCCAAGACACTGTGATTGCGCACATGTGTGAAAGATGGGTGCCCGTCTCCCCACTGGATTGTGGGCTTTGTCATGGCAGAAACTGTGTCTGTGTTGCTTATTACTTGCTCCACATAGTACGCGTGTATCTTAGTCCATTCAGGCTGCTGCAACAAACTGACACTGGGTGGTCAATAAACAAACTTCCTAACTTTCTGGAGGCTGAAGGTGCTACCAAGATCAAGGTGCCAGCAGTTTCAGCATCTGGCAATGGAGGAACTGTCCCTCACAGACAGAGCCCTCTCTGCATCTTCATTATGGAAGGGCAAAATGGGGCAGATGAGCTCCCTCGAGCCTCTATAATAAGGGTACTGATCCTGCCCAAAGGCCCCGCATTCTTTTTTGTGCAAGGTCAGACTCACAGTGATCCTGATTTGTGCCTCCCTAGTGCTGGGACTACAGGCATGTGCCGCCACGCCCGGACTAAAGCCTCACATCCTAATACTATTGCATTGGAGGTGAAAGTTCAACATAAAAAATTTTAAGGACATGGCATCAAAACCATTGCAGCGCATAATAAACAGCAAAGTATGGAGAAGACAAGGCTCTAAAATCATACTGGCTGTGTTCAAGCCCAGGTCCGGGAGGCTAACATGAAATAATAATGATACACTTAGATGTTGAAGAAGGACTAGATGAAACTATTTACAATAGTGAGCAATACATAGTAGGCGCTCGATAAATGTTTGTTAGCATCGTTGCTGTTGGTGACATCTGTGTGCATGAGAAGGTGAGGGGGCATATGTGGGCACTGTTCAGTTGGGGTCATTGTTCTGTGTGTGTACAGAGAGGTCTTGGGGCACAGTGGGGCCTTGGGAGTGGGTTTTGCCTTCTGTAAATTGCATTCAAAGAGAAGGCACAGAAAGGAAAGGGCTTGCGTTGCTGAGGAGGATCAGTTTAGCAGATTTGCAGCCAGCTGGAGCATGCTCATTCCAGGGCTGCACAACTCTGGAATTGCCTCTCATTGATATTTCACAGCCAATTAAATGGTGGCAATGAACCAGCACCATCCAAGTGATGTCATCAAATTGTCACCTTAAGGTAATCCATTTTGGAAACAATGAAGTGAGAACACCTAAATAGTGAGTCTATGGTACCTATAATTGTGGGTCACAGTGAGATTCCAGTGCCCATCAATAAGGACCACAGTGGCTTTCAAATGCTCTTATAGTTTAAAAAAAAAAACCTTATCAGAAGGACATCACCCAAAAGATCCAGTACATAAAACCAAAAGGAGAACAGCCTTAGTTGAACTGAGTTCCTGGGGCTCCATCTCCACAGCCTCCCCTCCCATCTCTCTGGGCTCAACTAACACCTCCAATATGCAGAGTGAAAATTTTTGTCTGACTTCCTTTCTGTGAGATATGAGAAAATGTCCTGTCAGCAGTGCATTTCAAAAATATCTAGGGATGGACTTTCCAATTCTGATTATCCCACAACCAGTGTTCACATTCCTCCTACTGCATGTCGGACACCGTGCCAGGTGCCAGGAATAGAGCGGTAGATGAGACACATTTCAGTGCTGCCCTCACTGAGTCTTTTATCCCATGGGTGGGTGGGTTCCAAACAATGGCCACAAATTATTTGTCTTTAATCCCATTTAGAGGTGAGAGAAATGTCCCATCCTTTGCCTCTGAGAGGGCTTTGAGCGTTTCAAGCGACAGAGTATTGTTATGCAACTTTCAAAACTAGGTCAGAAAAGGTCAGGCAACTTCCACCGGGTTATCCTGACACACTTGAACTGAGTTAGCTTCTGCGGTGAAGTCTGACTTCTCAGAGACCTCTGTGCTAAAGACCTCATGGACGGGGCTCCAGTCAACGTTCTGGCTGAGCTTCCAGTTAATGAGCAAAATCATCTCCCAGCCATGTGTGGATGCCATCTTGCCTGCCTTGCGTGAACCGTTGGATGACAGCAGTCCCAGAGGAGAACTGATTGCAGAATGTAAAGTTGCTGTTTTAGGCCACTAGAATTCAATGTGAGGTGGTTTGAATTAGGACTTTGAAACTTGACAGTGTTGCAGAAGCAGGATGCAGTATGTTTTACAGAATGTGGCTTTACAGTACATTTCTTACAGTATGCTGTGTTGCTATCATGATTTTCAATTTATGACATCTTAAATTTACAATGGGCACTTAATCTCATCCTAAGCCAAGGAGTGATAGCAATTATGAAGCATTTGTTTATGTAATGTGGTCTGAGTGTAATTTGAGTGTAAGTCAGAAGTCATGTCTCATTCAACCATGTTAGTGTGCAGAGTGCTTGCTGCCTATGTATAGAAAGTCCTTTCATGTAACTAGTATGGTAAGGGAAATTCCAAAGGCTGTTATAAGCCAAAGCATGTATTAGAAACAAATACTGATTATTTATAGGCATTCAGAAATACTCCTTGGAAATGGGCTCAGTTCTTGTAGTGAATACTGTATGTCAAGAAATAGGATTACAATAAATTGTCACATGGGTCATGCATCATACACTAGTCATGGTTCTTGGTGTGATTTGAGTGTGTCCTCTGAAGGCTCATGTGCTGGAGGCCTGGCCCCAGTGTGGCAATATCAAGAAGTGATGGAGCCCGTCACGGGTGGAACCCAGGAAGGGATTAATACTGATCTCCCAGACTGAGTTATTTCTCACACAAAAAGATTTGTTATAAAAGAGTGAGCCTGATCCCAGTTGCCTGGGCTTCCTTCCTTGCCGTATGATCCCACTTGTTTGCATACTCTCCTGCCCTCATGCCATCGCCCAGGTTGTGGCATGGCCAGGGGGCCCCTCTAAAGGGCAGGCCTATGCAGCTGCTTGATCTTAAAGACATTCAACCTCCAAAACTGAGTTAAATAAACTTTTTTCTGTATAAAGTAACCTAGAGTATTTTGTTACAGCAACAGAAACAGACTAAAGCAATCCTTGAAGATGTCCAATCCTAGAGTCTGTACTAACCTCAGAATCTATAAATGTTATGCCAAAATGGCGAAGAAAAATTAGGTAGCAGATAACCAATAGTTAAGGACCTAAGGCTGTATTGTTCAGGTGGGCCTCATATATTCTAAAGCAGCTTTAAAAGTGAAAGCAGAAGGTAGGAGAGTCAGAATATGCAACTATGGAAGAATGGGCAGATGAGTGTTATGCTGCTGGCTTTGAAGATGGAGGAAGGGACCATGAGCCAAGGAATGTGGATGACCTCCGAAAAGTGGAAAATAAATGGATTTTCTCCAGGCATCTCTATAAAGGAACACAATCCTGTCAGCATCTTGACATTAGCCTAGAGAGAGCTGCACTAGCCTTCTACCTTGTAGAAATGTATAATATTAAATATCTGTTATTTAGAGCTTCTCTATGTCAGTAGTTTACTATGGATGCATTATCTTTACATTGCCTTTATTCTAATATCTTGATTCACCTTCCTCCAACTCTGTAAGTGTCAGGCCTCTTTCCCCTGCACTTCTACCTGCCTCCTCCAACCCATACATGCTAATTCTGTAGTTGGCACTGAATAGGAAAGAGCAAGCTTTTAATGAATCACAGAATATCCTTGTTAGCCAACGTTTTTGAAAAACTGGCTTCTAGATTCTGGAACATAGATAACAACAAAATGATTCAGAATATTCTAGGGCATTTACCTGATGTTTGAGAAGATGCATTATGTGATGGCCACCCAGAAGTCATCATCACAATGGGAACCAGTCCCCTTTGTTCTGCAGGAATTCTGAATGCTCACAGGGATCTAAGAACAGCAGAATGTTGGTGCTGACACTGGCCATGGGAGACAGCCCTAGAGAACTTAGGAGTCGGGCCAGCTGGTCCAAGCTCCACATCTTCCTCATTCTGTGGTCTTGGGTACATTTCCAGCTCTCTGATTAAAAGAGATGGGGGAGCTTGGGCATTGTTAACCCCCCAAGTCTATTCTGAACTCTGCTTTTGTTAGCTACTTTCTGGTACTTGCCAGAAATTTCTGGCATTTTGTAAATGCTCAAGAAATTGAATTTTTAAACTAGCCCTTTTGCTGATGACCTACGCATCTGGTATTTGCCCTTCAACATTGTAGGAAAACACAATCTCATTTGAGAATTCAATCTTCACTTCTTGTTCCAGAGGAGAGACTTACAAATTGGAGGAAGGTGCTTAAAACTCAGGGGGTCATGAATGGACAGGTGCAATGGAGGGACACAAATGCAGCCAAGAGAAGGCTGGGGTTATCTACTAATACTTTAAAAAGAAGACCCAATCTGCTCCTAATTCTACTGCACTCAAACTTATTAACTCTTTTACTGAAATGTGCATATCTTATGGCTTCAAGGTTATGAAGATATTCTAAAATTTTTCCAGTTTTCCCTTTTTTAATTATTTAATTCATAGCAAGTTTATCTTTGGGTGGATTGTGAAGCAGGACCAAATTCCTTTTGTTTTCCCAATAAGAATAATAAACTTTCCCTGAACTAACAACAATGTTACCCTCTCCCTGCCCAGTCTGTAATGTCCAGTCGCATAAAAACCTAATTTCCATGTATGCATGATTTGTTACTGGGACCTTCTTCTTCTCTGCTGTCCCATCAGTCTAGCATTACTTTAACTACCATCACTTTAAGATAAATCTTGCTATCAGGTAGAAGAAACCCTCCCTCCCTCAGCCACTTCTTGTTTCAGAGCATTTTGGCCCTTGTTATATTATGTAGGTATTAGAATTACCTTGTAAAGTTCCAAATCTAATTGGAATTGCATTAAGTCAAAAGAGTAGTTTGGGGAATTTATATCTTTATAACATAGGGTATTTTCCTAAGAGCATCACTGTGTGTGTGTGTGTGTGTGTGGGTGTGTGGGTGTGTGTGGGGGTGTGTATGTCTGATCTAAATATATTTCAATAAATTTTTTCTAGTATTCTTCATAAAAATGTTTACAGCTTATGTTATATTTATTTCTAGGTACCTTTATATTTTTGCTGCTACTATAAATGTTTTCAAGTAAATCTTCAGACTGATTGCTACTGGTGTATAAGAACTGAGTTGACTTTGTGTATTGATTTTGTATCCAGCAACTCTGTAAGAGACACATTTTTATTCTAATAATTTATAGATTATTTTGTGTTTTCTATCAGTAGATCTGTGACTAATAATCATTTTCTTTCTTTTATTCCTTTTATTTCATATTTAATTTTTAAAAATGGATATCTTGGCAAGAAGCTGTCAAATAGGATCAGAAGAACCATTATTGTCATTTTTATAAACAGGCCTCAGAGAGGTTAAGTAACTTGTCCAATGTCTCATGACTAGGCATACATAGACCCAGGCTTCAAACCCCAGTTTATCTCTTCCAAAAAATCCATGTTTCTCTCCCCTATGCTCTGGATTTATTTTCCCTTCCCCCACAGCATAAATAAATTTGAAATTTGCAATAAAAATTTTCACACATAGAAACATTGGTCTGCTACTAAGGGAAGGAATCTATTTCTTTTTTAAAAAAGATTTTGAATTGATATGTATATCTGTATCATACAAGGGAAGATGAACATACATATTGTTCTGTGTGTATTCACTCATTTCAAGCCAACATCAGCTAGAACTTGAGTGTTAATATTCCAGTTTTGCAGTGGAGGAAACTGAGGCTCAGAGAGCTAAACATACTTAAAAAAAAAAAGTAGTGGTCCAAAAAGGGAATTGTCAGGTGGCAAGCAGTACAGCAAAATGTGGCTACTGCACCAAAACCAAGTACTGAGGCTACTCTCCAGGTGTACTTCGCAAATTAGTTAAATAGTCCTGGGCAAACACGAAACAAAAGATCAGGTCTTGAAAATGTTCCTTGTATGTTCTCTGCAAGTCCACGAAGCAAGGAACTTCTCTGGGGACTAAGAGGGGAAGAACTGGACGGTCGTCTGTTCTTGCGCATGCACTCACTCATTCATTTCATAAGTACAGGTGTAGCATTTAGTATGGGCCACCTGTCTGAGCCCTAGAGCTAGAGCCAGTAACACTCTAGGAACAGAGCCAGGCACAGTCCCTGTCCTCACGAAGCTTTCTCTCCAGCAGGCATTCAGGTGTTAAATCGGTCATCAGTGGTCAGCGTCAGTAGTTTCCTAGCCCAGCCCGCTCATCAGACCCCGATGCGAGGGTCCAGCAAGTGGTGCTGTGCCCTGTGCTCCAGAGTCTCCCCAGGACTGGTCCTGGGGCCGCCACAGCCCTGCAGCAGGCTGCTGACCCCCTCTCTCCCCTCCCGGCTTTGCAGCAGCCAGGCACTGCTGGAAGCCTGTCCATCAGAGTGCCAATCGCGGGGGAAATTGAATCCAGGAGCTCTTTCTGGTCGTGTTTGCTCACTTTTTTCTTAGCGTGATCTTTGGTTTCATTATATTTAGGTATTTCTTTTATTTATCTATGCACTAGGAAGAAGGACAGGGGAGGGAAGATGCCTCTTTAAACCAAGCATGAAATGTATTAGGAACCTAAAGTTACGAATAATGGACTTTTTTTCCTTCTCTCCTGGAAAGCTAGCCTACAGGAGGAAAAAAAATCCATTCAAATAATTTCGTTTAGTCCTAAGTATAAAATAACCGAAGTCAAGGTGTCTCTGCTGTTATTATTTTTTCTGATGTTTTTGACACTCGCGTGTGGAGTTCTCCAACGTTCACAGCTTCCAGAGCTGTGAGCTCCCTCTTGGTATATTCGTAATACTCCTTAATATTTTCATTTTGATGTAATTTGCGGCCCCAGCTTTTTAAATATCCGCTCTGTAATAATGTTTAATTTCAGGGGTCACTCCGCCAAGGAGTATATTAAAGCTTATAAAACTCATTTCCAAAGCTCAAATATCAAGCTGTGATCAGGTTAGGAGGGCAGCATCTGTGAATATTTCATCTTTTATCATGCTGATAATAAGGAGATGACAGAGGCACATTATTACAATGAGAGAATTGCTCATTTCAGGCCTGGTGCTGGAAGCTGGGGTCTGCAGTGTGTATTACTCAATAAGAGCAATTCTGATATGAAAAGCAAGTTTACTGAGGCACCACTGTGTCTTATTTGATTGGAATGAATAATATATGGAGCTGCCGTTCGGGCGGCTGCCGGCCGGGGGAGGGGAGGCTTCCGTGGAGAGGTGCACTTGGGGATAGACGGCGAAATAATTTATCAAAGGATGTGTTTTATGGCCTGAAAATAAAGTTAAGATAACCACTGTTTATTAGAATCATTATTTCGGAAATCTGTATTCTGGAAATCTTAAACATGTGCTGGCTTACGCACGAGGAGAATCTTGATCCGTTCGACTGGTGGAGATGCCTCGTAATTATCTATTTGCACACAGGGGCTGAGTGAACTTGACACCCCGGCTGATTCCTGCCACATTCTCCATTGGCAACTTTCATTATTGCTTTGCGTCAAGCCAACTTCATCAAGCGGGAACCTTAAAACTCCAGTCTTTCTGGAGTGAGAAGATGAAACGTCGTCAGGCATGGAAATGAGGCAGGAGCCACCTCTAATTACTGCCCCCACCCCGCAGCCACCCTGCAGCCACCACGCAGTCCACGCTCACTCCTCCACCCATCACAGTGGCAGCGGGCGGCTCCTCACGCAGAGCTAAGCCCTTCCTCCTGCCGTGGATCTCGTCCCTTCCTGCCTGTGCTGACCTAGTGTGGCGTCGTCTCTCCTTCTCTGATGTTTTCCTTCGACAGTCCCCTTCTGGCTGGCTACTTCCCCAGGACTAGGAATGGGATCGTAGTGAAAATCACTTTCCTTAACACTGCATCCCCCTCCACCTGTCATCCTGGTTATTTTTTAACTTCTCGTCCAGGTCTCAGAACTGAACACACTGCACCGACTCGCAGGGCCTGGCCTCTCCCCGCATCTCGTTTTCACTTCGCCATCACCGCTCCGGTTGGGCCAAGCACACCCGGCAATGAGGCCCTGTTAACTACCAGTCCCACCGGGCTCTTTCCACCTTGCATTTAGCTCAGCGGCTTGACTGCAGTTGTCCCCGTTATTTCAAGCCATCACTCTGATGGTTCTCCTCCTGCCTAACTCCCTCTCTTGCTGTGGTTCCTTTCCTAGACACTCTTCCTGCCTTCCCTGAATGAGGATCTTCCCCAAAATGCTCCTCTGGACCTCACCCCATGCTGCCCTCCCTGCTAAGCAGCGACATTCACTGCTGGAATTGTAACTAACACACACACAATGGAATAGTGGTTACTGGATTATAACCCAGCTTTATTCTGGAAGCTCCAGACTCATATGTCCAACCGAATGCCCCACAGGCACCCCAAGTGCAACAGGTGGAAAATTCAATAGCATACATGGACATATATACCCTCACTTTCCTCCTCTTCATCTTCCTTCTCTTTCTCATTTCCCAGTGGAGATAGAACCTTAAAACAAGTCACTAAAGGCCAGCGCCCCCAACACCTTCATTTCCTTGATACCCTGCTGGAATCCACTACTAAGTTCTTTCAATTCTTTATATTTTCTCAAAAATAAATAGCTTTGGGGCCAGGGACGTAGCTCAGCAGCATAAGCGCCTGTCTGGCAAGTCCAAGGTCCTGAGTTCAATCCCCAGTACCACAAAATAAATAAATAAATAAGTAAATAGCTTTAATACAATTTATGATTATGAAAGTAACATATGCTTATTAAAATGTTTTCAGCCAGACATGATGGTGCATGCCTGTAATTCTAACACTGTGGAGACTGAGGAAAGAGCACCATAAGTTTGAGTCCAGCCTGGGAAAGTTAGTAGATTTGTAAGCACCAATCTCAAAATTAAAAACAAATTTAAAAATAAAAAGATTTGGGGATATGGCTCATGCAAAGGCCGTGGGTTCAACCCCCAGCTGAACAATAACAACAAGAAAACAAACATTTTTTCAAACTATCCAGAAATAGAGACAGTCCTAAGCACTAACCAATAAGTGCTAACATTTTTATATAGATACAGCTAACTTTTTAAAAAAAAATTCTAGCCAATATTTACTAACTACCTACTTTTTACCAATCATGTTAGACATATGTATACATATTCCCTTTTTTCTATATAAAAAGTAGGATCTAGCTCTCCATATTTCATGCACAAGGAATGATTTTTCTATTTCTATAACTACAGATCCACATATACCATGTTAATAGTAGCACAGTTAGCTTACTTAATTAGGTCCCTACTGATGGATATATAGATTGTATGCAAATTTTTTATTATTAATAGTTGAAAATAAAAATATTTATTCACAAATATTTTCTCAAACTTATTCAGTTTGTGTTCTGTGTTTTGTTTTGAGACAGGACCTCACTATGCAGTTCCGGCTGGCCTTGTGCTCACTTTTATAGCCCCGAGGCTGATCTCAAACTTATATTGATCCTGTTGGTCTCAACCACCGGAGTGCTGGGATTACAGGTGTGCATTATTGAGCCTGGTTCCAGGGCTGGCATGGGGTGCCCAGGTCCCAGGGCCAGTATGGCATGTGGGGCTGGGGATCAGGGATGGAACTCTGGGCCTTGAGCTTGCCAGGTAGGTGCTTATGCCTCTGAACTATCACCCCAGCCCTTTAGCTTGTGTGTAGAATGAAGTCCTGGAAATAGAGTTGTGAGGCTGACAATATACATGGTTTTTTAAAGTCTTTTAGGCAAATGCCCTCCAGTGATGGCAGACTATTTAATCTCCCACCAGTATGACTATTTCTTACATCCTCCATGTACCGAATATTATCAATTTTTTGTTAACCCTACAAAACATGTTATTGCTTCATTTGTATTTACAGTATTACTGTTGAGACAATAACTTTTCATACTTTTGTTAGATATTGTATTTCTTTTATCAATAAATTACTTGTTCAGTTCCTTTACTAATTAGTTAAGAGATTGTTTTAATTTTTCTAATTGATATATAAACTCTCTATATTAGAAATAACATTTTACCCAACATATATATTGCATACATTTTATCCAGCTGGTAATTAGTTTTCTATATTTGTTCATAAGATCTTTAGAACAGCAACTTTATAATTTTTATATAGCCTAACCTAATAACTTTTTACTTCCTAGTTTCTACTTGGGGAGTCATGCTTAGATAGGACTTCCACACTACTAGAGGAATCTTTGTATGATAAGACATAAAGATTGCTATCCGTGTTTTTTCTATAATACTTAAACTTTAATTTTTACATTTTAAGTCATTACCTTCCAAAATTTCTCTTGGTGTATTAGTTATTCATTTTAACATACAGGGAAATACTTAAATCAATACAAATGCAGGGTCATAACTGCAAAATTTTAGTGGACTGCGAAGGAAATTCCATAACCTGATAAAGGGCATGAAAAAAACAAGCAAACAAAAAGCAACAGCCAATCAGCTGGATTTGGTAGTGCACGCCTTGTAATTCCAGCACTAGAAAGACTGAAGCAAGAGGATTAATGGGCTTGAGGCCAGTCAGGGCTACATAGTGAATTCAAAACCAACTTGAACTACATAGTGACACTCTATCTCCAAAAGGGAGGGGGAGCACTGGCAAGATAGCTCAGCAGACTAAAGCACCTTCAAGCTTAGGCAAGCGCAAGGACTGCGGTTCAATCCCTGGCACCACATGCCATTCCAGCCATGCCCTCAGGCATGCTGAGCTGGCCAGAGTCCTGGCATAGTGGCACATGCCTGTAATCCTAGCTCTGGGGAGGCTAAGATCAGGAGGACCACTGCTCATCTGAGCTGCATAGTGAGACCCCGCAACAACCAAATACATTTTAAAATAAATTTATAAAATAAAATAAATAAATGAATGAATAAGTAGAAATAGCTAATCATCCTTAATGTTCTTTACTTAAAATGAGGAACAAGTCTAGGATGACCATCCTTGCTATTTTATACACTACATTGGAAAGTGTGGCCAGTACAAGACAGAGGAGGCATTACAAATAGAAAGTATAAGAGAGCACATTGGCCAAGCAATGGCCATGACTCATCCACATGGCTGACACTGACAAAGGTTCTGCAATCTGAGGTACAGGATCTCAGGATAAATCCTGAGGGGATTTCACTGAGCTTATCAGACCCAAAAGCTACAACTCTTGTTGCATAGGTCCTGCTTTACCTTGGTCTTAACCATCCAGCAGAAAAGTATAAATACAAAGTATAAAAGTAAAGCCATGGTGTTATGTTGAGCTGTAGGGGACTCAGGTCAACAATTTCTGACATTGCCAGTGAAGCGGAAGACCCAATACTATTATGGACTATTGGACTCTTTTAGAATATTTTGCTGAGTTAATACACCTATAATATTCAAATAACGGAAGTTAACAAAAAAAAGGGATACAGATGAATGTCCCTTTTGTATCTGTGGTTAGGATAGATATGTAGTTGCATTCTCTTAATGAATAGAAGGATTTGTTCTAATAGTGTTTGTAAATAGGATATCATGTCCACATCTTATACAGCAATTAACCACTAGGAAGAATGCATGCAATGTGTTAATTATTGAAACTGTCCTACCAAAACATAAATAAATAAATAATTTTTTTAAAAAAATAGAAGGTATAGAGATTAGAAAGGAAAAAAGCTAAGTGGTCTCTTTAGCAAATGACATCTGCAGAAAATTCTAAGGAGTCAACCAAAAAGACTAATAGAATAATTTTTAATTAGCAAAATCAAAATAACCAATATTAAAAAATTGTCATATTTCTAAGTCCTAACAGTAAAACATGAAAATATTTAAATGATACAATTTGTGATTGCATTACATTAAAAAACAAAATGCCTAACATACATTTAAGAAAATAGGATAAGATCTCGATACTCTAAACTACAAATATTACTAAGAGAAGCTAAACACGATCTAAGTAAAGGGAGTGTTGACCCTGGCCACGGAGTAGAAGGCGGAGGATTGGCAAGCATCTTGACCTATGAATTATATATAATTCAATCAAAATCAAAAAGGTTATGTATATAACTAGATAAACTGATTTTAAAACTAACTGGAAAAGGATCTAGGATAGCTAAGAGAAATCTGGAAAAAAAAAAACAAAGTTGGAAGATTTATATTATAAAGCTATAGTTATCAAAACAAAATGATACTGGCATAAGAAAAACACACAGAAAAATGAAATAGACCTGAGAACAACTGAGATGAGGGAGAGGAGAAAAAAAGAGAGAAGGAAGGGAAAAATTTATACAGATAGGAATATACACAGAATAGCTTGGATAGCTGTACTGCTAATTTCTACAGGTCTACTGTAAGGAACAGTTAATGCTTATTTTTTCTTCCTTCTTTTTAATTCTTGACCAATGTTTCATACTTCTAGCTGGTAATCTGAACAACTAATTTGAAGACAGCAATATGCAATATAGCAACCATTGTTGAAGTCCTATCATTTCGTTTAATGAAATTTTGTGTCATTTCTAATATTTTTAATATTTTGTATTCTCTTCAAAAATATAAAAAATAAAATACAAAGAGAGGAAAAATAGGCCAATGTATATATGACAAATTTATTTTCAACAAGGTAAGTACCAACCTAACTTTGGAAAAGAGCAGCATTTTAAGCAAATGAGGATAGAACAACTCATGGTTATACGAAAGAATGGGCAACTCAATTTCTCTCTCTCTCTTTTAAGTTGAAAAACCATTTATTTCACTGGAAAGATAAAAGTGATCCAAGTTTAGGCCTAGCCGTAGAACTAAAAGAAACTCAAAACGGCCTGCCAAATATCTCAGTGGATTAAAGCACCTGCAAGCAGGCGCAGGGGTTGGGTGCATCACCTCCCATGCCGTGCCCCACCCCCAGGGAGCGCTGAGGTGGCAACTGAGACTGACCCGGCGTGGTGGCGCACCTGTAATCTCAGCTCTTGGGAAGCAGTAAACAGGCAGATCACTACAAATCCGATCTAGTAATGAGACCCTGAACACCCTGCAGATCCTTCTCTAAAATCAAAAAA
>NW_004524706.1:6396955-6414625 GCF_000260255.1 Octodon degus
GAAAGAAAGAAAGAAAGAAAGAAAGAAAGAAAGAAAGAAAGAAAGAAAGAAAGAAAGAAAGAAAGAAATCCAAGAGCAGTGGCGACTCTCTCACGGAGGTCATTTCCAAATCCAACACCCACTGGAGGCAGGAGACAGCAAGGAGTCAGAGCAGCCCCCATCACAGCTTCTGCATACAATGAGGCCTGCTGGGAAAACAGAACATGAATGGGAAGCTACAGAAGTATTAAACAACAGCAAGAACAGGATAAGGGGCCCTGGAGAGAAAAGAAAAGGAGGTCTAAACTGCTTAGCAAGGTAAGTTAAGGTCCACGCTTCCTGAAGGACTGAATGCACAGAGCCGAAAACGTCCCGGAGATGGGTACTAACGAAGTGTGTATTCTCATGCACAACCGCAGCTTGGAATTGCAGCCCACACACATCCCATCTTGAAACTCAGTGTTATCAAGGCCCCTGATGGTCTCCACGGCATCTTCTGCCTGTTCCATGTGTACAAAGGCATACTCTTTCACAATGTCACGTTCAATGACTGGTCCACTTCCTCAAATTTGGCCGGAAGCTCTGTGTTGGTACAGGTAGGGCTGTCACCCACGTGTAACTCGGTTGAAGCTCTGCTCTTGCTCTTGCTGGCTTCCACACATTGGAGTTCACCCCGCGCAACTTACAGTGGTGCAGGCTCCGGATGGCGTCCTCCGCCACTGTCTTGTCCTCCACGTGCACAAAACCACAGTTCTTAATGACATCACATTCCAGCACCTTCCCATACTGCTCAAAGAGCGAGCGGATCTCTTGCTCTGTGGCCTCCTGGGGCAGGTTTCCAATGAACAGCTTCACCATCTCGACCCAGCCACACGGAAATCTGCAGGCCTCTTCCTCGGGGCACGGATGCTTCCGACAAAACACTCTCAATTTCTATCTCATACCATACACACACACACACAAAAAAAAAAAAAAAAAAAAATTAAATGGATCACAGACATAAATATAAAATTATAAAATTTTTGGAAGTAATAAAAGATAATTTGGCAATTTCAGGTTAGGCAGTGCTTTCTTGAAAGAAAAGAAAGAAGTATTAGTCATAAAAGAAAAAAATGATAAATGAGACTTCATCAAAATAAAGCATTTCTCTCCAAAAGACACACTGAAGAAATTGAAAAAGCAAGCCACAGACTGGTAGGAAATATTTGCATCACATATGTCTGTAAAAGAGTGGTTGTGGTTTAGATCTAAAATGTTCCCCAAGTTCCCTTTGTGTGGAAGGTGTGTGGGAGGTGTCTGGATTGCCGAGGTGTCCTAGTCATGGTGGATTTATCCATGGAAGAGTTCTGTAACTGAATGCACTGCTGGGAGGTGGGGCCTGGCCAGAGGGGCATCCCCGCGCTGGGACTGGGAGGGTGGATTCTTCTCCTGGGTTTCTCCTTATCTCCCTGCTCCCTGGCTGCGGTGAGGTAAGCGGAACTCCTCTGTCATGTCCTTCAACTATGCCATAAAAAATGCAAACCAAATAAACTTCTCCTGCTTCAAGCTGTGGATAGCCAGAACTGCATCCAATGGATAGACAAGTAGCTCATAGGACCTTATTTCCACAACAGAGAAAGAATTTTTGTAGCTCAATAAGAAGATAAACCACTCAATTTTTTTTAAGTAGGGGAAATTTGAATAGATATTCTACAAAAGAAGGTACTCAAAATGTCAATAAATACCACAATCAGATGTTCGACAATGCCAGTCATCAGAGCAAATAAAAACCACAATGATACTGTGTTCCTTATGCAGTAGAATGGCTGAAATTTACAAAGCTAATTCCAGGATCAGGTGATAAGGATGTGAAGGCCCTAGAACTCTTGTGTAAGGCTCAGGGAAATATAAAATGGTACAAACCCTTGGTTAAACAATTTGGCAGTTGCTCATGCAGTTATGTAGATATAACCCAGGAATTCTACTCCCGAGCACTCATCCAAGTACAGCAGAAAAGATCCTCATTGTTTGAGTCCCATAGTGGCTCTCCAAGAGGCATCCAAGTGGCTCTCTCTCTCTCTCTCTCTCTCTCTCTCTCTCTGGTATCCAAGAGGCCTCCTTTGGCCTGGCCAAAGATACTGAGCTGCTACCACCCCTGTGTGCCTCCCAGGTAGGGCAGAAGGATCCACTTCCAATTCCTGGGCCCAAACATGGTACAGTGAAGTGCTTATTTCCCCTTCTCTCTACTCCACACTTGAATCTGATGACCTTTATCTTCCCAGACTCCACATATCACCAGAGGAGAGTCTACTTTCCTTCCTTGGCATAGATAACAGGTGATACATGAGGTGCATGTGCTTCCTTAAGAGTAACAGATTGGAAACTGATGTGGATATATTGTAAGGATTTCAAGATTAAACTTTCATTTAAAAAAATTAAATTAAATAAATAAATAAAATAGGGCCAGCCAGATAGCTCAGCAGATTAAAGCAAGCCCAGGGACTGGGTTCAGTCCCCACGTGCCATCCCAGCCCGGCCCCCAGGGCACACTGAGATGACTGAGACTAGACATGGTGGCACACACTTGTAATCCCAGCACTTGGGAGGCTGAAAACAGGAGGATCACTATGAGTCCCATCTATGTAGTGAGACCCTGTACTAAATACATGACAAAAAATAATTTTTAAAAACTAAATAAAATTAAAAGATTTTAATTTAATTTAAACTTTTGGTTTCCTCCACCTAATTTACTTTGGAGACACACAGATACTTACACATAAATGTTCATAGCAGTTATATCCATAATAGCCTCAAACTGGAAGCAACTCAAATGTCCATCAACAGGTCAGCACATGAACAAATTATGCTGTATACAGGTAATGGAATATAGCATCCCTCAGTATCAGGAGGGAGGAGGACTTGTCCAGATGCCCCACACCTGCCCAAATGTCCGAATGCTAAGTTCCTTACACAGAATGGGAAAGTATTCGCAGATACAGAAACCTATACTCATCCTCCCTTATACTTTAAATCACTTCTAGGTTACCTATAATACCTCATACAGCGTAAAGGCTACATAAATAGTTCTTATACCTCATTGTTTAGAGAATAATGACAAGGAAAAGCTTTATGTGTTCAATAGAGACACAATTTGACTCAAATACTATCCATCCACAATTGGTGGTTCCCACAGATGTGGAACTGGAACACACAGAAGGCCAACAGCAGCATGCTGCAATAAAAATGAACTATTGATGTACTCAGTAATATGAATAAATCTAGAAATAATTATGCTGAGTAAAAGAAGCCAGATAAAAAAGAATACATAATGTGACTCCATCTCTAGGATATTCTAGAACAAGCAAAATCAACAGTGATCAAAATTGAATAGTGGTTGCATAGCACAATTTGCCACAGGGACAGTAGAGCACTTTGTGGGATGATGGGAATATTCTATTTCTTGAGGCAAAGTTGTACAGGTGTATAAATGTATGAAAATCCATCAAGCTTGCACATTAATACTGGTGGGTCCTATTGGATGTAAATTGCGCCTCAAAGAAGTTGATTCTTAAAACATTAAAATGAGATTTTGATGGCACCTCAAAGCCGATCTTTTTCTTATGTTACTGGTTCCTGTCTTCTTTTCCTCACATTGTTTAATAAGGAAAGTATGAGGCAGTGTGGGGTGATGCTGTATTAACCAAGGTTCTTTGTGAAACACTCCAATTCAAACTAGCTTTAAAAACTGCTTAACTGACTGGGCCAAGTATCTGGGGCAGCGCAGGCAGTGATGCTGTGTTGTGGACTCTCCAGTGCACTTGGGGGGCCCTGGGGGCCTGTCCCAGACTGCGGTAGGCAGAAGAGGAGTAGCAGAGTTGAGGAGCCAAGAGTTTCGCAGCAACAGTTTGACAGTGCACTGATTCAAATCAGTCCTTTGTTCTTTTCAGTAAATGGTGTCAATTAAAGCAACAGGAGGAGCTCGGGGTGTGAGACTTGGGCGGTGGCCACTGGAAGTGCTTCTCCTAATTAGAGCTCCCCAGTGGGGAGATGAAGCCAGAGGAAGTGATACAATTTTTTGGCTATTAGGGTTACCAGAAGAGATAGAAGCTTTTGTTTTGCAACTTAAATTCATCTGCATGGATATTGCAATGTGTAAAATAATATTCCCTTCAAAGCCCATGGGTTGTTGGCTCCACCAAGCTTTTGTTTTTCTGAGTTTGGACATTCGAAAGGTAGCACATTTGACTGTGAGAAGGACAACAGAGTCCACTTTTTGATGAACACAAACACCTAAATATTAAGGTACCATGTGGGCTGAATATGGGGTAGAGCTTTAGGCAGTGTTAGGAGAAATAATTAAAGAAGGAAAAAATGACAGGAAAGGAAGTAGAGAGAAGGAGAGAAGGAAGAGAGGAAGGAAAAAAGGAGAAGGGGAGGAAAGGAGGGAGAGAGGGAGAAAGGAAGTGAAGGAGGGAAGGAGAAAAGGAGAGAGGGAGGGAGAGAGAGAGGGAGGGAGGGAAGGAGAAGACAAGAGGGTAATATATGAAATTAAAATTACCTTCCAGCCAAGCTGAGCAGCTCATAGGCCCCCCATGCCACCTTGCACCCCACCACCGAGCTGCACATACAGAATCTCAGAGAGCCTCTCCCATTTCCCTAGGTTCTCCCGGTACCATCACATACCCAGATACCACCGCACACCTGACCACCAGGGTGCAGATGAGGCCACCCTCCATAGACTCTACCTGGGCACCTTCTGGCCCATTTGGCCACTCCATTAGAAGACCAGCCCAGCCTTATTAGCAAGTCTATGGCTTCAGAAGCAGAAAAAGTGCTGCTCATCCCATTTATTGAGCATATTATTCTCGTCAGGAGCTTTTAGAGGAGTTTGCTAATGGCTCAGGGACTGTATGCACCATCACAATTAAGACATTGCTAATAAATTAAGTTTTATGGACATAAATCAGCAGGTATGCTTATTCAGCTGTTACACCTCACTTAGAAGTACGCTTTGCACCTTAAGATGAGGTATATTTCTATTCAGGAGTTGTAATAGTCTTGTTAATGGAATATTAATTACCTCAGTTGTTGGACAGCAAGATATCTGTTCCTGCTCTCTTGCCACCAGTGTTCTTAGAGGAAAACATTTTTCCAACTTTGAGTCACTGAGGCCATGAAATCTCAGCCAAACCCACCAGATTCTCCCCAGCAGGACACACTGTGTTCATATTCCTGTGCCCCAAGTCCCAAAATACCAGTTAAACCAAGCTATAGGGCATCACAATAATTCTGTTCTCATCCCTGACCCCTCATAGTGATGGTGCCCTGTCCACCCTCTCTGAAGAAGACACTGCAGGACAGAAGGAGGCCCAAGCTGAGTGTCATCAGGCCTGGCTGCTCACTTTCCATCTTCCTTTAGGATGCCATAAAGCAGGAGGTTAAAGAACAGGCCCTATGTCTCATGGCTCCAGATGCTGGGCAGTTCAACATCAAGGTACTGGCTGTGTGTGTTTATAAAGAGAGAAAGAATAATCACCTGCATCTTCTTCTTATAAGGGCACTAATCCCATGACAAGGGTACCGCCTGTGTGACTATCCCAGTGGTGATCAGTTTCTCCATATGGCTTTTTGAATTTGGGGGAGACACAGGCTTTTACCCCATAACACCACCCCTCCAACAATAGCTAGCTGTGTGACCTTAGGCTGACCACCTACACACTCTGGGCCCCTTATTACATGGGTCTAATAAAATTACCATAGATAACATTAGCTGAAAACCCTTTATCAATATACCAACTGGGGGGCCATTTGTGATTACATTTCCAATACAATGAAGGATATACCAAGGAAAAGAATGAATTTTGCATGGAAAGGAGTGAATATTCTGACTGTTCATCATCCTATGAAGTTACTAGCCTAGCAGAAGGAAAGAATGGGTATTGTGGATAGACATTAGCATAGCGGGCACTCCTTTCTCTCTGCAGATGCTTGAGGATTTCCTTGAGCCCCAACTCTGCAGCATGGAAGGTCTGGAGACCAGTAGGATGCCCTGATCAAGCCAGGCGAGCTGGAGAGCAGCAGAACAAGGCTTTGCATTTTATCAGCAGTGCCAGCTACTGTAGCAGTCTGGAAGCCAACAGTGCAGACAGCAGCCCTGAGCAACATAGTTTGCATCTAGAGCGACACGAGCATAACTCCATTAGCAACCAGGAGTGACCCTTTGAGCACAAAGAGAGCAGGGTCAGGACATGAGAAACATCACATACCTAAATGGGGGGCTTTTCCAGCAAGAAGACAGGGGACAAACACTAAGTCCACATGGGATATAGGGTGGTAATCCCTGCCCTGGCCTGGGACCAGTTTTGTCCTGAAAATCTGCTCATCAAAGAGGAGCCTAAGCAGGACCTAATGCACCTGGGTCCCTGTTCTGCCCCCAAATTACCACGCTATTTTAGGCAGGTGTCTACTCTACTCTAGCTCTGGTTTCTTTCTCTCAAATATGATCTCAAGGTCAAACAGCCTCTGTCTCTGAGAAATACCAGTTAAAATTGCTTTAAAGCATGCATCATCTTCCTTTTCTTCATCTAGGGGAAAAATTCTCAGACCAAGGGACCAGCTGGAAGAATTTCTTTCTTTGCATCCATTTAGCATATCAATTCTCACATTTTCTGCTTGAACTTCAGAGCAAAGGACTTAGAAAGCTGAGCCTTTGCCTATTTTATGCATGGTTTTGCATATTCTGCTGGACTCTTTCAGGTCCTCTTTGCCCTTGAGTTGCCCACCACAGACCTGCCCAGCTCCCTAGCTCAGGAAAGGCCCCTTCCCTCCACAGCTAATTGGGGCAGTTGCTGTTCCCATCCATCCTCCACTTGTCCTGAGCAGAGTAAAAGTTCAGGCCAAAGTGGAATGCAGAGGAGTAGAGAATAAGGAATAGGCAGTGAGGACACCAAAAGGGGATTGCAAGTCCAAGGAAGTTTTGGTTTGCAAGTCTTCTGGAACAGAACCATTGCAGCTGATGATCTGTCTTGAGCCTGTGGGCTGAAAAGAGAGACGTGTTTGTAGAAAATGCTCTCACACATTCTTCTGGGAAATGCAAGGTCAGTAGTATCCAGGAGCTCCAGGACTCTTTCAGAAGTAGAAGACAGAAAAGAGGCCAATCTGCAACAAGGTATACCCTTCCCCCTGTGGCACTCTGTCTTTTACTCACTCCACAATGAAAATGCAATCCCAGAAGAGAGAGAAAACATCCCAGAGATTTTGGCCAGTTTATCGGCTTTCCATCACTATAGCAAAGTACCAGAGGCAATTAACTTACAAACAGTAAAAAGGTTGCTTGGACTTGTAATTCTGGAGGCTCCAGCTCAAAATCAAGTGGTTCCCCTGCTTTGGGCCTCTTGAAATTGGCAGCGCATCTTGGCAGGAGTAGACGGTGGAGCAAAATTGCTCACATCACCAACCAGGAAGCAAAGACTAGGAAGACAAGTGGGAATCCCACAGTCACCATGGGACCAGACCTTTAATAGATGAACCATCGGGGGACACTTATCCAACTCACAGCAAACAGAAATAGCCTCTTAGATGTGCCTCACTCAGATATTGCTGTTCAACAAAAACCTTCAGTCATTGTGTTAGCCAGCTTTCCTGTTGTTGGGACAAAATACTTGATATCTACAAATGAAAGAGGAGAAATTTACTTTGGTTCATGGTTTCAAAGGTTTCAGGCCACACTTGGCTGGCTACACAGCAGAAATGGCATGCGAAAGGGGTGTGGCAGAGGAGGGCTGCTCAATCTCTGGCAGGTAAGAAGCAGAGAGAGGCAAAGAACCAGGTTGAGAGATACACCCTCCAAAGACACACCGCTGTTTACTTAGCTCCTCCCATGAGGTCCAACCTTTGAACAATGTATTCAACTATGAACCCATCAGTGGGTTGCTCCACTAATGAGCACAATGTCCCACGATCCAATCACTTCCCCAAAGCCCCACCCATGAATATGTGAGATTTGAGGAAAACACTTTAGCTCTAAACCATAACAAGCATGAACTACTCATTTCCTTCAGGCATCTGCAGGTCAGCCGGGGCCATCTGGTGTCGGCTGGGCTCAGCTGGGCAGCTCCAAGGCGCAGGTCTTGTCTGGATGTACTGTATGTTTTTCTCATCCTCCTTGAACTTGTGGGCTGGCTGGGCTATGTTCTTCTCATGACAATGACAGAGGCATAGGAGAGCAAGTGGAAAAGCATAGCATCACTAATCTATTATTTTAAGCTGTTCCTCATCAGCCTCAGAACCTTCCTCCACAAGATAGGGCAGGAAGCCGCTGGTACTGAACAAAAGAGGACACGGAAGGTGCAGACTATTTGTAAATGCTGTACAACCTCATTCAACCCCAAATGCCTGTGATTCTGAAACAAACAACACTGTGAAACAACAGCATAGAGAGGATACTTGCCTACAGTCAGAAGAACGGATTGTAGTCCAGCTTGGATCTAGTCCAAGCTCTGCTAACACTGTGACCTCAGAAAGACCTTAAATTTCTCTGAGCAATGTTGCATCAATTCTGTGACCTCCAAAACCAATTGCTTCAATCCTATAAACACTAAGTGAGTGACTGTTATATGCCAAACACTGCTGCCAAAGGACTAAGGAATTGAAAGAACCCCTTCTGGTGAATGAGATTGCCTACACTGGAAAGAAGGCAGAGGATTGAGGGAGTGCTCTGATTTCTGGGGTCCAGTCCAATGCTAATATTCTGCTAATACAAGACATTACGCAAGTCTCATAAATCCTGCAGGCTTTCCATCCCTGAGATCTGGAGTAATTAATGAGAAGTTCTGACCTCAGAGTGGGAGTTACCTCTGTTTTCTGTAGCTCCCAGAGTAAAATGCAAATGATACTTCTGTACCCAACCTCTTCAGGATCACCTTTCAGGTGTTAAGATCAGATATATATGGGTATCAATCCCAGCTCTGCTGCCTACCAGCCTCTGTTGGAAGCCATGGAAGCTGGAAAATTGGTCAAATGTGTGAAAGTGGGACTTGGCCTCAGTGCCTAAAGCAGACAAGCTACCTCAGTCCTGAGATAAGCATCCTACTGGTTAATGTTGGCTATTAATGTCTAGGCAACCTTGTGTCATGGTTGCTAACTTTGCAAAGGTATACATAAATGTCCATATTGTTGCTGGTGGGGGTGGGGTTGTTTCCCCAACTAGGCAGATGAGTCACAACCTAACCCACCTCTTGTCTTCTTGTCTATCTTTTCCTCATTCCTGCCACCATTTCTCCCCAGATACAACACATCACATTGAGACCAGCGGATCCCCACCAGCCTCAAGACCTTGGGCCATCCACTTACTCTCTGAACGCCTATTTATTCACCTTACTTGAGAAATGGAGCGAATCATCATTGCTGCCACCTGAGATGGTCCTGCATAGTACTACCCAAGCAAACCTATGCAAATGCCTGCAATGCGCAGATGCCCTGAATTCACAACCCTTTCATTCCTGTCATTCATGTGCCCTAAGCCTCAGCTCAGAGCTTCTCAATGGAGTCCCTGGGAAACCTTTAAGGGATGGAGGTGCCCCGGCTCCACCCAAACCAAAGAGTGAGGGGAGGGAGACCAGAGAGTTTTGCTTTCTGAAAACCTGCTCCCCATCCCCACCCCACCCTCTGCTAGGTAATAGGTGATGTTAATGTGAAGTCATAGTTGAGAATCACTGCTCTAGCTATATTAGTCAGGAAAATGTTAAGGGGAATACATATATTCATATACAAAAATACATATGAACATATATAAGTATATATAAATATATGTGAAGATGTATGTATAAATAGATATATATGAATATATATATATACATATATATATTCTGTTTTATCCCAAGATCTGTAGGACAGCTGAGGGTATAAGTTCCAGTCCAAATCCAAAGGCAAGGGAAGGCCAATGTCCCACCTTAAAGAGAGGCAGAAAGAAAGAATTCAGTCTTGTGTACTCATTGTTTTATTCCACTCAGGGTGACCTTCAGTGGCTTGGATGTGCCCATCCACATCGGGAAGGGCTGTCTCCTGCACTGGGTCTACTAATTCAAGTTAACAGAATAACATGTGGCCAGATGCCTGAGCACTGCCGTAGTCTGGCCAAGCTGACCATCCTACTGGCCTCAGCCAACTTTCTAGGTAAGACTAGCCCCACCACACCTCCAAGGCTTCACTCACACAGGTTTTTTCTACCTAAAAATTGTTGCCCAGCCCTGTCTTTTGCCAGTTAAACTCTGCTTTACCAAAGGGCACACACCTGTGGGGAGCCTCCCTTGGGTCTGCTGTGGGAGTAGAGCTGCACCAGGATGAGCAGAGTGGCCCGTGCCCCTCCCCAGCGCTTGGCCCTGGGAGCCAGTGCCTTGCATAGCTTCCCACTGCTCCCACACGGCAGGAGGAGCGGACAATGCACACCCTTGCGGAAGCACTCAGGGAGGCTCCACCCAGGAAGAGATGGTGGGTCACCTGCTGCTGTTAAGGAAATGATTTCGTTTGAAACCAAGTGACAAAATAGTTTGAATGTCTCCAGAACTGACAAGCCTGTATCCTTAACTAAGGCCACTAAATGACTCAAGTTTATCTTACTCATGCCCACACCTGGCCAGCCTACTGCAAACTCCAGCTCCCTCAGAAGTGACCCTTCTGGGCTGGCACGATAGCTCACTGGACTAAAGTGCCTGCTTAGGCACTACATGCCATGCCAGCCCTGTTCCCAGGGTGGGCTGAGCTGGCCAGAGTCTGGAGCACAGTGGCGCATGCCTGTAATCCCAGCACTGGGGAGGCTGAAAACAGGAGGATCACAATGAGTACGAGCTGCATAGTGAGACCCTGCAACAACCAAATACATTTAAAAAAAAAAAAAAAAAAAGTGACCCTTTTCTTTGGCTTAAAGACCTGGAGACTCACATGCCCTCACAAATAACGCTGGTGTATTTTCTGCCCCTGTACCTCTCAGAGACATCCAGAGTGGCCCTCATCACTATCCCCACTGCTTGGGCTCTCAGAAAGAACATTCTCCCTAGGCAAAACGCTGTGTTAGGAGAGGCCCCCAGCTGTCCCACAACCTCACTGTGCTCCTGGCCAAAGTAGGAAAGAGGCTTCTGCGTCACCAGCTCCCTGTGTTCCCAAGCCAGGCTGTCTGCACTGCCAGCCATAGCGCCACTGCACAGCATTCCTCAAGCTCGAGGGCTCCAGGGCCAGTCCTCTGGCTGGGTGGGGCTACCCTGGCTGCCTTCTTCTTCACTATGTCTACCTCTAGACAAGACTGTCTCATGCAAACTCAGCCCTGCCAATCTACCCACTTAGACAACAATGCCCTGAGATATGGCCTGCTCACGCTCAGATACCACCAAACTTCCACTTAGACTTGTAGACAACACAAGAATTGTTTTTCAGAATCTAGGGAGGGGCTGGGGATTTAGCTCAGTGGCACAACACTTGCCTGGCAAGTGTGAGGTTGTGAGTTTGATTCCCACTACCAAAAATCTTGGGGCCAGGGAGATGGCTCAGTGGAATAAGCGCTTCACTGGCAAGCCCAAGAGTCTGAGTTCAATCCCCGGTTCTGCCAAAAAAAAAAAAAAAAAAAAAAAAAAAAGAAAAGAAAAGAAATCTAGGCAGGGGAAGAGTTGGATATCAGCCTCTTCTTTAGACAGTGTTCCGAATCTGAGCCCCTCCCCTCCCAGGTTCACTCAGGGACACCACTCCCCACCCTTCAGCTCTGCAAATCATCACCTTGGGTCAGACATGGGTTATTCATCTCTGGGAATCTTCTGCTTCTGCTCGGCTCTATTCAACAATATACTCAGCCCATTCATATTTTCTCTATTTAGCCCTACGCTGGTTCAGTCACTCATTCTCTTCATGCTGCAGAGACCTACAGGGCCCTGACATGCAGCAGCCCTTCGCCCATGGCCACTCAGCTCTGTCACCAAGATCCTACTCCTAAAGCACCATACTAGGGATTTCTAACAGGACGAAGCCTGGTTTGCCCACAGCTGAGTTAGGGAGAACATTGCCTTGCCTATCACTGCAGGTGGCCAGCCACCACCAGTGGGAGGAGTGGGCTTGGCGCGAGGCGGAGGGCAGGAGTGTGTGTCCAGTGTGACGGGCCTGTGTGTGCAGTGCATCCTGGGAGTGCCCTGTGCTGTGCTGGGCCTTGCATGTGATGAGTGGCTTGCCTGTGGATATAAGCCTGTTAATATGCACAAGGTATTAAGTTTTTCGGCACAAGAGCAAGGCAAAAAAAGAAAAGAGACACCTTCATTGAGGAAGACACAAAAAGGGGCACAAGAAAAAGGCAGGGATCCTCTGACCTGAGACAAAGGCACTGGGGCTGTATGGACTTGTGCTAGGGGTGAAGTTTGAGGGGCAGGCTCAGTGATGTGCAAGGAACTGACTGGAACTTCCCTTGAGCCCGGGGAAGAGGAAGAGGAAGAAGGAGGAAGTGGTCATAGGGAAGATAAGCTGTTGTCTTTGGGGATTCAGCCATGTTGAGTCCCCACCATAATGATTCAGCACTTCATACTCAGGCAGGAACCTATCACGAGGACTGTGTACCACACGTATGCAGAGTTCTGTACTTGTGTGAGGATGGCTCACATGTGTATGACGTATACCTGCCCTGCGTACAATGCCTAGGTGCCTGCTTCCTTGTGTGTGCAGTCTATACTGTACATGTGTGGAAACCAGTGGCTCCTGTGTGTACAGTGCGGGTCTCTGGTATGGGGAGCATGCGCAGTTTAAACTTGGGTGCAATGGAGGCCATGGCTGTCCTCCGGGCGGTGCTGTGCCTGTCTGCGAGGGTGGGAGAGGGGATGCATAAGGGATCACCTGGTGTGTTGCGCCTGTCTGAGAGGATGGAAAAGGGAATGCATAAGGGACCGCCTGCTGACTGGGAGGAGGTAGTGGAGCCCCTCTCAGATGGGCCTATCAGGCTGCAAAAATACAGAGCAAGGGTGCAAGCCAGCTGGAAAGGGCCCAGGACAAATGGAAAATAGTCTGCTCCCAAGCAGAAAAACATTAGGAGTCAGGGCGAGGAGCAGGAAACATGGGGGAGGCACCTCAGAGCGGAGGTCTGGTTCCTTCTGGGGACAGATGGAGAGACAGATCTAAGCAGAAGACTAGGGGGGCACTTGCCCAGCACAGCCTTCAGGAAGTGCAGAACACAAACACTTGGGTTCAAATCCAAGCCTCTGCTACTTTCTAGGTGTGTGGTCATGAACAAATGATTTCACTTCAGCCTACTGCAGTTTCCTCATCCACAAAATGAGTTACATAAACACTAAAATAGTCACATGTGAAAAGGACTTAGTAGTCCCTGATACATAGTGAGCACCAAGAAAGTATCATTCTTGTTTTTTGGTTTTTGAGTTTTTTTTCAATTTGGTATGGGGTCTCACTATGCAGCTGGACATATAGTGATCCTCCTGTCTCAGCCTCCCCTGCGCTGGGATTACAAGCATGTACCACCATGCCCGTTTCCGTGGATGGCACGGCATGCTCAGGGTTCCAGGACTGGCATGGCATGAGGACCCAGGGATCGAACCCAGGTCCTTGTGCTAGCCAAGCTGGTGCTTAGACTACCAAGCTATCTCCCCAGGCCTGTTCTTGCTTGTTACTGTTCTTCCCAGCCCCACCCTGGCTACATCCCAAGGTCTCTCCCAGAAGACCAAGCCCTGTCAGGACAGGGGCACATGGGGGAGGGGGTATACAACACCAGGTCTCCCAAGCATGCCATCTTAACCCTGGGATGCATAGCCTTTCGGGGTCACCCACAGAGTCCCCTGCTCACCTATCAGAACTGGAGCCTGCCTATTAGGGCAGCTGTTGTTGAGGTGGGGGCATGTGTATAAGTGCAGGTGTTCGCATCATGTGTGCAGGCAGCTGCCACCCTGGGGCTGGAACCACAGCCAAATCCTGGAGAGCATTTGCTCATTCATCTCTTTATCCATGACATAAGAATCTTCCAGGGACTATTCGAGAAGCCAATGACAGAGTGGTGACTGCACTGCTGGTTTCATTTTAAAGCAGCAAAATTGATACCTTTGTTGGCATAATGCCTCTATGTCAGTATTTGTTAAAATTTGAAATCTGAATATTTACATTTTGAAAGACACCCAGAAAGTTCTATGCTACACCAAAATTTCTGATTTGCTCAAGCAGAGCTCTTTTTTCTTTCTTTCTTTTTTTTTTTTTTTTTTTTTAATGTATTTGGTTGCTGCAGATCTCACCATGCAGCTTGGACTCGTGTTGATCCTCCTGCTTTCAGCCTCCCCAGTGCTGGGATTACAGGCATGTGCTAACTAGGTTTCTTCACACAGCAGATGCAGGTGGGGGCATGTGTATAAGTGCAGGTGTTCACATCATGTGTGACAGTAGAAGACTGCAGGGCTTAGTGGTGACACATATTTGTTTTCCAAATATTCCATTGGTCAAATTTAGTCATAAGTATAATCCATACTTAATATCAAAAGTACTTACATACTTACTACACCCAGACTCTGGCAGGCATGTGGTGCTGAAGATCGAACCTTGGTCCCTGCCTTTGCCTAAGCAGGTGCTTTAGTCTGCTGAGCTACCTCGCTGGGCCTAGAACCCCTTTAGAAATCCATGTGTCCATATTTCTCCTCTGATGTTGTTAAAGTCCCATGGCCTGCACAGTTAGGTCGGTTGTCACTGTTCTCTCACTTGGTTACTTGGTTCGGTGTTACTGGTCCTCCCAAAGATTGTCTGCTGTGCTTTGAGGGCCCTGAGGGAGACTCCTCAGAATGAGGATGGGAGTCACCATAAGGCAAACAAGAGGCATGAGAGCAGCACTGGGAAGGGCAGGGAAAAGAGAAGGGAAGATGGAAGAAGGGTTCCAGGGCTTCAAGCCCTCCTTTATCCCGGGAGATTTCTTCTGCCCTCCTCCAAGAGGAACATATGCCTTGCTTCTGTGCCCTTCCCTAGGAGAGTGGTTTAGTTTAGTTCAGTTCAGTTTAGTTTTACTTTCAGCTCCTTCTATCCTACACCTTGCATTTCCTGTATTTCTTTTAGTAAGAACTCAAGACAAAGCATAGAAGATCTTGGTGGCTATATCTTCTCCTTTTGATAAAATACCATTATTTTGGCCTTCTTCAAAATACCTCATTATCATTTTGATCAAATGCTTTACCAACCACAATACAATGATTATCAAAATTTCTCTACCCGTGAGGAATCTGTATTTTGAGGGAAGGGTACACTAAAGAAGTGAGCACGGACATAAGATAATTCATATAGTTATCGGTTGGCTTGGTTAGTTTTTGCCACACTAACAACCATGCTAATACCTTATGTTTTTTCAAATGATCATGTGTTTTTGCTCATAAGTCCACATAGGAGCTCTCCTGGTCTTATCTAAGCTTCTACATCTGTCAGCAGTTGGTTCCTGGTCACCCAGATGGCTGTTTCTAAGCACACTTAGCTATTGGCTAGAGCAGAAGTGGCAAACCTATGGCACACATGCTGCAGCCAGCTTTTTGAAAGCTCCGAAAGGTCTGCCACCACTGGGATAGAGTGTCTCAGTTTTTCTCCATCAAGCTAACTAGGTTTCTTCACACAACAGATGCAGGGGTCCAAGAGTGACAGTAGAAGACTGCAGGGCTTAGTGGTGACACATATTTGTTTTCAAAATATTCCATTGGTCAAACCTAGTCATATGTACAATCCATACTTAATATCAAAGAACTAGTTCTACCTCTTCATAGAAGATGCTACAAATTTTCATCAATACTACCAAATGGCATGGATCAAAGGAGTGATAAAAAAATTGTGCCATTTTTGCAATCAATGGCATGGCTATAAAGAAAATGAAAAGGTACGATGCGATGGGAAAGTAACATGGATGAGAAGCTTCTTTATAGTAGATGGCCTAAGGAGATCTTTTTAAAAATATAATATTTTAGATGAGGTATGAGTAATAAAAAAGAACAACGTTACTTAAAAGATTATATAGATGAGAATTGATAGCAAAGAGGACAGGAAGTGCAAATGCCCTGCATAGTGAAGAAATCTGTTGCATTCAGAATTCAGAGAGGCTGAGTCTGACCAGAACAAGCAGATAGATAGGGAAAATACTGGGAAATTGACTCACGCAGCTAAGAAGGAAACAACCTAGGCTGTGATAAGATACTTGGATTTTATTTTAAATGGGACATGAAGCCATTAGAGAGTTTTGAACAGGGAAGTGAGACGATGTGATTGAATATTTGAGGAGGACTCTGGATGCTATGGAAAGAGTAGGTGCCTTTGTTATTTTCTCTTTGCTGGGACAAAGTACCTGACACCTACATGTTAAAGGAGAAAGGGTTTATATTAGCTCCCAGTTGATAGAGGCCTCCAAGCGAAGGCAGCATGACAGAAAAGCACATAAAGAGAAACAGTCCATGGCATAGCAGGCAGGAAGTGGTGTGACCTCCTTCTTCTTTTTTTTTTTGAACCAGGGATTGAACTTGCACTTGCCAGGGAAGTGCTTATCCTCTGAGCCATCTCCCTGGTCCCTCTCCTTTCCTTTGTATTCATCCAGGCTACAAGCCTATTGGCTGGTGCTACCCACACCCAAAGTGAGTCTTCCCTCTCCAGTAAGTCCATCATTTACACTTAGAACTATGCTAAGCCAGTCAGTGAGCTAATCTAGAATCACAGACCTATGATCTGGTCACTCCTAAAAATCCCACCTATGAGGGCATAAGTCTTGGGGGCCGCATCCAGAGATAAGCCACAATAATAGTTTAAAGTGGGAACAGGTACAAGTGAACACAGAGCATGCAGCAAACTACTGTTATAGTCTAGATGAGAAATGATTGTGACAGAGACTAAGATGGTAGCAATAAAGGTAGTAAGAGGCAGAGTGCTCTGGAGTGGATTTTTGAACCACACCATGCAGGGGTTATTAATATATTGTGTTAGAAGAGGAAGGGGGAGTGAAGATGATTGCAAAGCTTTTAGAAACTGCTGAACCTCTGTGTGAATGAGTGCTATGGTGTGAATGTTTGTGTCTCTCCAAAATTCCTATGTTTAAATCTTAATTCCAAAGGCAATGGTGTTAGGAGGTAAAGCCTTCTGAAAGGTGATTAAGTCATGTAGACAGAACACTTATAAATGGGATTAGTACTCATTTTATTTTGTTTTATTTTATTTTATTTTATTTTATTTTATTTATTTTGTGGAACCGGGGTTTTGAACTCAGGCCCTTGTGCTTGCCAGGCAAGCACTTATTCTACTGAGCCATTTCCCCAGCCCCCTAGTACTCTTTTTTAATAAAGAGCCAAGGAAACTTGTATGCCTGTTCTGCTGTGTGTTGTAACATCCATCTGAGAAAAGCAGTAAGACTTTCCCAGACGCTAAATCTGCTGTTATCTTGGACTTTCTAGTCTCCAGAACTATAAGAAACAAATCTTGTTATTGATCAGCTACTTACTCTATATTATCTCTTTATAGCAGCCCAAAAGGACTAATATAATGAGTTACAGAGTTAACCACATTGCCAAAATGAAAAAACTGTAGAAAGAAGTGTCAGATATAGTTCAGTGGCACAGCACCTGCCTGGCAAGCACAAGGTCCTGAGTTTGATTCCCAGTACCAGAAGAAGAAGGGGGGTGGGAGAGGAGGAGAAGGAGAAGGAGAAGGAGAAGGAGAAGGGGAAGGGGAAGGGGAAGGGGG
>NW_004524706.1:6414725-6438431 GCF_000260255.1 Octodon degus
AGGGGGAGGAGAAAGGGAAGGGGAAGGGGAAGGGGGAGGAGAAAGGGAAGGGGAAGAGGGAGGGGGAGGAGAAAGGGAAGGGGAAGGGGAAGGAGAAAGAGAAGGAGAAGGGGAAGAAGAAAGAGAAGGGGAAGAAGAAGGAGGAGAAGAAATTTAAGGGAAAGAGGAATAATTCAAGAATAGAGTGGGCACAGTAAGTGGCCTGGCAGACATCCCAGAGGAGGTATCAAACAGGCACTTGATGTGTGGATCTGGTGTTCACAGGAGACTGAGCTGGAGACATCCACTGGGCTAAACAACAACCTAGCACAAGGCTAAACAAAACCCAGGGAGAGAATGGATAGAGAAGAGATGCAAAAGAATAAATTATGGTAATGTGCTCAAGAAGACAGGAGGGAAGATAAAAATGAAAAGGAAATCAAATAGCCAATAAAGTAAAACAACAAAGAAATAGAAAGCATTTCAAGAAGTGAGTGATCATTTCTGCTTCCAGTCAATATGGAGTAATAAGGACCAAATACCCTCACACTTAAACAATTAGAATCCTAAACTACTGTTCCACAACAGCAGCTCTCAGTCACTGTGCAATAACAGTAGACATTTAAACCCTGAGAGAAGGGAATCAAGCAAAATAAATAATGGTTGCACCAGCTCACACCTAAAGACAATTTTCTGGCCTAAACAAAAGGCCTAGAGTCCAAGCAGAAGCCAGCACACTTTTTTAAAAATAATTTTATTGAGAAATAAATAGCAATAAGACAGTTTCAAAACTGATTAGTAGGACAGTTTCAATAATTAATACATTGTGTACTGTTGTCTTCTTAGTGTTTATTCATAGTACAAGATGAAAACATGATATCCTGTCCACAAACACTATTAGAACAAATCTTTGTATTCACTGCATTAAAAGAAAGTAGCTGTATATCTATCCTATTTTGAATATATAGTAACAAAGTGGTCCTTCATTTGTATCCCCTTTTAAATGTATATGCACAAGATGGTTAAGGCAATGATCCTGAGAATCTTCAGCAGGTTTTTTTCAAACTAGCAGTTAATTGGTAGGACTCTCACCCTGACTAACTATATACGCTGATACCTGTGAAGTAAGGAACTGCACCGAAGACAGCAACGTGTAATACTAGGGCCATCTTGGAATGCCTGACATTCTGGTCTTCCAGCACTTTTGAGTTGAGAAGTCAGAGATGAAATTTCAGAGAGGCCAAGAGAGCTGTAATTTACAAAGAAGAGTATAAGAAAGGAGGAAACTATTCAAAGAAAGAGTTTCAAAGATCTGTAGAGTAGCCCCTATAAATCTATGACTGGCTACTGGTCTTCACATGCACAGGAGAAAATGAGCCAAAGATGAAAAAAGAACTACCAAGGAAAAATAAAAGATAGGACAGGTCCCAGATCTCACACAAGACTAGGATAGACCTCATAACACATCCTCAAAAGGGAATTGCCTTAGTATTAGTGCCAAATTGTACCTGGGAAAAATGCTGCTTTGGGCCTACCATAAAGGGTTGAAAGATCTGATCCAAGTAACTATGCAACTGAAAAAATAAAACACTTTAAATAAACAAAATAAAGTCAGAACTAAGAAATAATATGTAGTTAACAATCTCTAGCACTGAGGAAAAATTACCAAACGTGCAAAGAAATAGAAAATTTTTTCCATACCCAGGAAAAAAAAATCAAGCAGTGTAAATAGACCTACAGATGGTAGAATTATCAAAGAGAACAAAGCAAACACCTATTATAAATACACCATTCTTCCAAAAATGTAGAAACAAACATGACCATAATATAAAGAAAACTAGATGATTAAATAGAAGCAAATAGAAATTCTAGAGATTAAAAAGAAAATGCATAAAATTAGAAATATATTGGATGAAAACAACAGATCTGACATTGCAGAAAACTCTTAGTGATTTTGAAAACAATAATGTAAACTAACTGAAATGAAGTGCTGAGAAGAAAAAGAGACTGAAGAACTACACTGGGGACTTTTAGAAAAATATCAGGCACTCTAATATACATGTAATTGGAGTCCCAGAAAAAAAGGGAGGTACAAAGAATCTTTGAAGAAAAAAAAACAAAGCTTTTCAAGTATGTTGAATACAAAGTTTTAAAACTTAAAAGGAGAACAAGGAGTATAGTGTTGTGTAAAGGCCTTGGGCTGAATTCCCAGTATCAGGTGGTGGGGGGTGGAGAAGAAGAGCAGGTGAAATGGTAAATAGCTGAGTCAATACAGAACACTTCTTTTTTCCTCATTTTAGATTTCTTTAGAAGATAGTTGGTGGCTTAAGTTAAAAGTAATAACAATGTGTTATATAGTTTATGACATAAAATAAAATTTATAAAAATGATAGCAAGAAAAAGATTGGGGGAGAAATGAGAATTACCATACGAAGTTCTTTTTTCTAAATGAAGTTCTTGCTTTATAAAAGTAGTATATTATTTGGTGATTGAATAGATAAACAAAAAATTCACATATAAACCCCCAGATTAACCACTAAAAAGAGCAAGAGATCTAATAAATTGTTATGGCTCTGACCTTAAGTGTCTCCCAGTGCCTCACCTGAAGAGTGCCTCATCACCAGCCGGTGGCGTCTTAGGAGGTGCTGGGACATTGCAGAGGTGGAGCTCTGTCTGTGAAGGGGACACTGGCGTGCCAGTGCCTTCCTTGTCTTCTTTTTGCTCACTGGCACCATGAAGCAAGCTACTTTGCTCCACCACTCTCTTCCTGTCATGATGTTCTGTCTTGCCCTGGGTCCAAAAGCCAGTCAACCATGGGCTGAAACCTCTGGAAAAAATCAATATACATCTTTTCTGCTCATAAATTGATTGTTTCAGGGACTTTGTCATTGTGATGAAATGCTGACCAGCATGTAATTCAACATGGAAGGTAAAATGAAATAATGTTTTATCACAAAATAAGGCAAGGAAAGAGGGGTGGAAACTGTATGACCTGTATCTCCATGTCGCCTAAAGCTTCATGCAGCCTGGAGTGGGGTGCTTGAAGTTTGTGACTGACTCATGGTCCAATTCTGGGATTAAGGGTACGAGAGCCACCCAAGCCCTTTGAAGCTCACATCTTGCCATAGACTGCCTTCAATACTGCATGTGGAACTATAGGGCTTAATGTTTGGCCTTCTGGCTTTTGGACTTGCTTTGGTCCCATTCTTTTGTATCCCATTTGTAACTCTTGGAATGGAAATGTCTATCTTGTACCATTATATATGAAATTGTTTAACTTTCCTTTTATTTGTATAGGGGCTCACAGCTAAGAATTTGCCTTAAATCTCAGAGAACTTGGATGTAGATGGACTAGCCAAAGATATAGCTCAGTGGCACAGCACCTGCCTGGCAAGTGCAAGGTCTTGGGTTCAATTTCTGGTGCTAAAAAAGAAAAAAAAAATGAACTAAATGTCTTTTATGTAAAGGAATGTACATGAGTCTTTGGGGGCCAGGAATGGCATGCTATGGTTTGTGTCTAGATGTCTCCCTGAAGCCTCATGCACTCATCATGGGGACAAGTATTTCAGAGGTGGTTGACTCTGGAGTTTGTGGTTGATTCATGGTCCAATGTTGGGATTAAGGGTGTGAGTGCCACACCTGCCCTAGGGCGGGCAGCCTGCATAGCCTTCTGTCCCATAAGGGACAGAAAGAGGCTTTTCTCTCTTCTTCTCTTGTTGCTTTTGCTATCTTCTGCCCGCCATGAATTGTTCTCCTCTGCAAAGCCACCCGGCCTTGGGGAGTATGGACTGAGACCTCCACAAGCTGTGAACTAATAAACCTTTCCTCCCTTAACTTTGAATGTCAAGTATTTTGTCTCAGCAATGAGAAAAAAGTAACTAAAACAGGAGCAAAGATCAGATAGAAAATAAAGAGATTTAAACTCAACCTTGCCTGGCAAGTGCAAAGAAGGGCCTGAGTTCCATCCCTGGTTCCGCGAAAAAAATAAAAAATAAAATAAACTCAACCATATTGATAGTTTTGTTAAATAAAGGATTTGAACAGCCAAGTTATTAAAAGGCACAGAGGATCAGATTGGATCTATCTGTGTCCTACCTATAAGAACCCACTTCAAACATAAGGCACAAGAAGGTCAAAAGTAAAAGGATATAAAGATGTGCCATGCAACTCTCCTAAGAAAGCTAAAATGGCCATATTTATAAGAAGTAGATTGTCAGAAAAACATCACACATTTATAGACACATAGAACATGTTCTTCAAGTTGACATGAAACATTCACTAAGATTATATCTGGACTATAACAAACCTAAATAAATTAAGATGACTAAAATCATTCAAATGATGCTTGTTGCCCACAGTAAATCTAACCTAGAAATCAAAAGTAGGAAGTATCTTTTATCTAAAATCCTTCAAATAGGGGCTGGGGAGATGGCTCAGTAGAATAAGCGCCTCTCTGGCAAGCACAAGGGGCTGAGTTCAATCCCTGGTTCCGCAAAAAGAATAAATAAATAAATAAAGTCCTTCAAATATGTGAAAATGAAGTGACATAATTTAAATAATTCAGAAATTTAAAGAAAATACAAAATAAAGGTATTTTGAACTATATGAAAAGCATAATACAACAACTCAAAATATGTGGGATGTAGCTAACATCACACTTCAAAATGCATAGACTTAAATATTTGTACTAGGATAGTAGAAAATTCTCAAGCCAATGACCTCCATATCTACATAAAATAATTTTAAAAGGAAAAAGAGATTAAACAAATATGCAAAAAAGGGAGCAAATAATTAAAATTAGAATAGAAATACATAGGCCTAGTGTGGTGGTACGCACCAGCACTCAGGAGGCTGAGGGAGGAGGATTGCTGTGAGTTTAAGGCCAGCCTGAACTGCATGGTGAAACCCTATCTCAAAAAGACATGAGAGAGAGAGAGAGAGAGAGAGAGAGAGAGAGAGAGAGAGAGAGACAGAGACAGAGAGACAGAGACAGAGACAGAGAAACAGAGAGAATAGAAACACATAAAATAGCAGAGGGGCCGGAGATACAGCTCAGTGGCGTAAGTACCTGCCTGGCAAGTGCAAGGCCCTGAGTTCAATCCCTGGTACTGCCAAAAAAAAAAAAAAAAAAGAAAGAAAGCAGAAAAATAACAGGGTTAATGAGACAAAAGTTAGCTAATTTAAAAGACTAATAAAACCAACAAACCATTAGAAAACATAAAACAAAATGAATTTTTTTTCTGGGGATTGAACTCAGGCCCTTGTGCTTGCCAAGGAAGCATTTATTCTACTGAGCCATCTCCCCAGCCCCCAAAATAAAATTTTAAAGACAGATTAAACACCAATTACCTATGTCAGAAATTAAATTTGATCTATCATTACAGATCCTACAGAGTACAGATCATAGAAGGAATGGTATGAAAAATTTCTGATAATAAGTTTTGTATAACCAAGATACATGGGCAGATTTCATGAAATATACAAGCTACCAAGGCCTATTCAAGAAGAAATAGATAGCTTGAGATTAATTTATAACTAGAAACCTTCCTATGAAGAAAACGTCTATCCCAGTTGAGATCACTACTAAAGTCTAACAAACATTAAAGGAAAAGTGTTACTATTTAGGAACTGCTACATGTACTCATCCAGAAAAATAAAAAAGGAAGTTTTATTCCAATTCATTTTGAGATAAGCATTGCTCTGATGCCAAAATCAGATAAACAAATTATAAGAAAGGCAGGGAACTATAGACCAAATTGAGCATGGGGGTGTACTCCTGAAATCCCAGTTACTCAGGAGGCTAAGGCAAGAGGACTGCAAGTTCAAGGCCAGTTTTTTCAATTTACCAAAACTTTCTCTCAAATTTTTAAAAAGAACTAGGGATATAGTTCAGTAGTAGAGTGCTTGCCCAGCATCCACAAGGCCCTGGGTTTCAGCCCCAATACCACAGAAGAAAGATAGAAAAAGGAAACTACAGGCCAACATCGCCATGAATGTAGACACAAACACCTTTGTGTGGCCAACTGTGTGGCAAAGCGCTGCCAACTGTGTGGCCTGCTGAGAGAGGGAGCCAGCTCTGCTGTTGGACTTCACAGCTTAGTGCTCCAATGTTCCTACTGCTACACTTAGTACTTCTTTTCCATTGGGTGTTTTTGTGGCATTTTACAACCTCTCAGGCCACAAAACCTGCTGATCAATTTCAGCCATGTGGTCATCCCATGTACCTCCCACTCACCATTAACTGTCATTCAGATCACATCAGATCCCAAGTTGTCACAGACATTAGTCAGTGCCTCCTTCCAAATTAGACCTATAGATGTTCCTCAAGTTTTGGGATGGGAGGATGGGAGTGGGGTAACACACTCTCAGGACACAAGGACCAACCAGTGTCTCCCACCACGGGAATCAAGGCCTTCCATAAGCTGGAATTGAGACTGGCAGGTTGTGGTTGAGGATCCCATTGGAGATGAGTGGTCCCTACATAGCATATAGGCAACCACTTCAATACTGATGCTAAGATGCCATCCCTGATGCTAACGGCATAGTGAGAGAGGCTGAGCAAGGCAGGCCAAAGTAAGACCTTCCAACTTCTCAGTTCCACCCTTGGTCACTACAGACTCCCACCGTGTGCACTCAGGCTGGAACAGTCCTAGTGCCTCTCACTCACTGAGCTCTAGCTGAGACCTGGGTCCCCGTGAAACACTGCAGGGGATATCAAGAGCACCGTCCATCACAAAGTCTATTCTGAGCTCTTTAAGCCACCCTAAATTGATGTATGAGGTATGAACAAAGTTAGGCTTGCTTCTTGCTGAGCACATGAATCAGCTCACATCCTCCAAGAAGCAGATGCTGGGACATAATTAGAAATACAAACTACTTTTTTTGTAGGGAAATGCCTGTGACAGATAAAAGGGAGAGGAAGCAGGAGCAGGCAGAGGAACTCTCTGATCTATAATCCTGATCTTGTGAAAGGAGAAGGAAAGAAATGAGTCTTAGACAGGAAGGGCAGGGCCCACAGTGCAGCTCTCAGAATGACATGACCAGACCCACGTGGCACTTGATGCATAGACTACTCAATAGAGGAGCCCTGCACCAGGCAGACAACAGCCAGACCTGGTGTCCTGCAGTGCCCAGCAGCTGGCCAGGCACTGCCAGGAGAAAATGAGGTTTCAGTTGAATGTCACTGAGGTCCACAGGTACAGCACCTAGGGACCATCAGCTAACTCTGCTCCTACAGCTGGTACTTTTGAGGGAAAGCTGAGTGGTTACCCCCACAGCCATTCCCACATGGATAATCTCTTAGAAAAGATTTCTTCTCTGAGGCTTATTAAATGGGGTAGAAAATGGATTGAATAGTCAAAGAGACAATGAGTGAAATAGTTGAGAATGAACTAGGAGAGAAGAGGTCACAGCAGAGCTATTACAATTCAAATAAGAATTAAGACACTTCTCTTTTTCATTTATTGTCGCATTGTTTAGTTTTATCACTTTTGGCTGATTAAAGTCAGCTGACTTTTTCCGTTTATTTACAATGGCTTAGGAGGAACGTGGCTGGGAGGTTTTCTGGACTCTGGCTGTTCAGCCTAAAGATGCCATTTCAAATCAGTTCAGCATAATCAATGAACATCAAGCCCAGGCTCCCTCTTGGTCTCAGGACAGGGCCCAGACGTGAAAAGGAGGCAGATCTCACCCAGCATGACTCGCGGCCCGCGTGCTTTGCTGCACTGTCCACGAAGTCAGTGTAGGTCTGCAGGAGCCGGGTTCATGGTGACGCTCCAGCCGAGGTGAGAAGCATCAGCAGCACGCTCCTCAGCAAGCAAAGAGCACAATGCTGTGCAGCTTTGAAAATGAAGTACGGAGATGAGCAAGGAGAGGCCACCATGAGACAGGCATCTTTCTGACGCAAAAGGACATGATTAGGTCCCCTCTCGATTTCCAACCACCAGAAGATGTGCAAAAATGTTTATTAGAAGATACACAGAATGAGGTACACAACACAGGCACACACAATGGAAGTACACACAAATGAGTGTGTATCAAGGAAGGGAACCCCCACACACTTCCGAAGGGACCCTGGGGGGGCAAGAGAGAAGCCACCCATGACCAAGAGGGATGCACAGCTTCCAGGGGCCCAGGGACCAAGAAGCCAGTGTCAGAGGCAGAAGAAGAGGTCAACAGTGAACGGGGGCCACTCTGGGGACCCGCAGCTAAATAGGAGAGAATAAAAGAGGCTTGCTAGCAGCAGCAGAAGGTGGAAGTTATGACTCAAGGAACGTGATGGAAAGGACTTGGAATAAGCTAAGTGGGAGTCTGAGTCAAGAAGACACTGTGTTGTGTTGTGTTGTGCTGTGTTTCATCATTCCAGTGGCCCTCTCTTATCCCAAGCCAACGGGACCAGGAGAATGTGGATTTAGTACAAATTGCCACATCACCCTTGCAACAGCACTGAGAAGTCGTGTGAAGTAATCACCTCAAGAAGGCCAAGGCGAACCAGGAGGAGGCAAGCTATGGAAAGTACAAGGAGAACCTTCCTAAGAAGGGAGTGATAAGCCAAGACATAGTGGGACAAGGCAATAACTAATTCTCTAGGATCCAGATCCCAAAGGAATGGGATGGAGAACAGATGGAGAGATTTCAGGGCCTTTCTTCCTAGAAGAGAAGATAATGAAAAGTAAAGAATTCAGACTTTATTTTTAACTCCTTTAATTCTATTTTCTTATCTGTAGAACAGGTTACAGATTTAATACCCATCTCCAAAGCAGTAGTAGACACCCAATGTGACAGTGTCATGACATGAATCTCATACCCTCAACCGAGTGCCACCTGCAAACCCTGCCAACTGCCTAGCACTACTGATATCCCAGCGTGCTGAGGCCTTACAAGGACACGGCCATACCTCAGAGCAGGCCTCAGAAGGGAGCCCACTTAACTGTTTTCTTCTACTCGGGCCACAGCAGAGACCAGAACCAGCATCTCTCCAGAGCACGTTTTCTCCTCTGGGGCATCTTGCTCCCTCTTGGTGCAGTACAAGCAAACAGAGCATGTGTTCACCAAGTCTGCTCGCCAAGCACAGACTGGCAATGCAGGCGTGAGATTAATGGCTCTGCTGTGCAACAAAGGCCTTCCTGCACGGTGGCAGAATTCAATATGCAAACCCCACCACCCTGGCCTCGGACCCACCCTCCTCACTGGGTGGACAGAGGCAGCTCGAGCCCATAATGTATGCACGCTTCAGCTGCTGGGCTCAAGTTATTATTCATTACGGTTTTCTATTACCCAGTGATAAATGACGCCCCCAGGCTGGTGTTGCCCCCAGAATGCTTATTACTGCTCACTTAAGTAGGCGTTGATTTAGCTTAAATCGGTTGTTCTGTTCAGCCCAGACATGGGTCTGCCCCGGCTCTGCCTAGAAGACTTCCTTCACTGGGCTTAATTGAATTCTAACTGCTCAGGGCCTCCTATTAGGGGAAGGTGGGGTAGGAGGCCCCATGTGGGGCCACAGGGTGGCCCAGGCCCCAGCAGTCTCTCTAGCCCTATGCAATCCTAATTTGATAAGGGTCTTCCCTTTGACTCCAGCCAATAAATTTTGACAAGCAACTCCAATTAGGCCAGACAGAACTTCCAAAATGGACTAAGCTCACAGGAAAATGATAAAAATATCAGGTAAAAGCAAGCTTAGGGTGCTAATGTGGCTACTCCTAAGCCCTGCTCTGGATCAAGCCACTCAGAAAATGGTATCTATATGCTGTCTAGATCTATCCATCAAGGCCTTTGCCAGAGTTGACAGAGCCAGCCTGGCCCTCTGTAAGAATCCAAGAGAGCCGAGTAAGCAAAGAAGAAAGCACTGCAGGAGAAACATGACAGCCTCAACCACCAGAGCTTCACCCTTTGTGCAGGTGGCATTGATCCAGCACTCAGGGTATGCCAGGCACAGGGCTGCGCACTGGGCACTCAATAAGGAACAAAACAGAAGTGTTCTCTACTATCACCAAGGTCATATCCTAGAGTTCAGATTATTAATCACTGATTTTGTGCCAGACATGCTTTAAGACCTTTACTGGTATTACCCAATTGTCAACACAATTCAGTCCTATTTTTCAGTTCTACAGAGAAAAAAATAAAACAAAACTGAGTCTTGGAAACATTCAATGATTTGCCCAAAGTCACTTGCAAGATAGAAGGTCAATGAGTAGTGAGCAAGAGTTGAGATTATAACTATGGCTGGTTTGTACTGGCATACCACATCACACCATCATCTCTGCCTAGCGTGTTAGAGGTTACAATGTGATTTTAACATTCAGTGAGGATCCTCACTACAACCTGCTCAACGGTAGGTGTTAACGTTACCATCTCAAAACTACAGTGGTTAAGAACAGAGGCTTACAACATTTTGGCCCCAGTCTTCTAAGGTCAATTAAGACTCAGGACATATGAGAACGTGTACTGTAACGTCATGTACCTCGGTAGTGTCCCAAATTTTTTGATCAAGAAGATTATGGGGCCAAAGAGAAAAGTGATCGATGACGTAGAGTGGGCCTAAGGAGAGTCACATGGGGAGAAGACACTCTCTCAGGCTTTCACAGAGAGCACATTGGCCAAGCAATGGCCGTGACTCATCCACATGGCTGCACTGACAAAGGTTCTACAACCTGAGGTACAGGATCTCAGGATAAATCCTGAGGGCATTTCACTGACCTTCTCAGACCAAAAAGCTACAACTCTTGTTGCATAGGTCCTGCTTTACCTTGGTCTTAACCATCCAGTAGAAAAGTATGAAGACGAAATATAGGAAATAAAGCCATGCTGTTAAGTTGAGCTGTGGGGGACTCAGGTCAATAATTTCTGACATTGCCAGTTAAACAGAAGACCCAATGCTATTATGGGCTACTGGACTCTTTTAGAATATTTTGCTGAGTTTACACACCTATAATATTCAATAACGGAACTTAGAAAAAATGGGGTATGCCTATGAATGTCCATTTTGTATCTGTGTATTCAAAGTGGTTGGGATAGATATATAGTTGCATTCTCTTAGTGAATAGAATGATTTGTTCTAATGGTGTTTGTAAATAGGATCACAAGTCTGCATCTTGTACAGCAATTAACCACTAAGAAGAATATATGCAGTGTAATATTTGTTGAAACTGTACTTCCGATTTGATTTGAAACTGTCTCATTGCTATCTGTTTATCAATAAAACTTTGAAAAAAAAAAAGAACAGAGGCTTATAATCACCCAGCTTAGATTAGAATCCTTGCTCTATCTCTTACTGACATATAACTTTGGGCAACTTATTTATCTGCTCTGGACCTCCCTATCCATGAGTGTAAAATGGGTACCCATAACAATACTGTCTCAAAAGTTGTGAGAATTAAATTAGAAGTGGCATCTGGTGTTGTGCTCAGTGCCTCTGTGTGATAAGCCATTGGCCTCCAGTCCTTGGTGGGAGGGCATAAGGCCAGGGAATCAACCCACCTAGGCAGGAAATAAGAATTATTTTCAACAAAGAGACAGACCAGGAAGGTCCACAGAGAGCCGGACTAAAATCATGGATAGACTTAGCTGTGCCTGGGCAGAATTCCTACAGCAATAGGGTTTGAGGCTCAGAAATGTAAAGGGCATAGGAAATCCTTGGGTTACTCTGTATCTGCTGTTACCATTTCGTTTTCTTTTTCCCTTCCTATAATTCCTAAAGAAAAAAATCTGCCTTAGTAAACAAAACCCTCCTGCCTCAGTGGGCAAACAAGGGAAAGGATGTTCATCAGATAGTAATAATGACAAAAACAAGAACAAGCGCTGGCACTTAATCTGCGCTAAGAATGTGCCAGGGCTACCCTCGGTGCTGGATATAACTCAACCCACCGAGTTTCACTATAACTAACCCTTTAGGCCAGATAGCTTTCTCTTCCATTTTACAGGTAAGGAAACTAAGGCTTCCATAGATAAAGGAACTTGCCAACATAACTCAGGCACAATTAATAAGTAGCCAAAAATGGAATTGAAACTAGAGGGGTGCTTGGGTTTCATCTGCTCCCCAAGTAAACTGTTAACCTCGGACTCCAAAAGGCTGAGACCTTCTTCCAAGCCCACTTTTTTTGCTTGATTTTAACTTGTCAAAGATCTCTGCTGGCGGAGGAAGAACTGAGAATGGCTGAAAGCCAGACTCAACCCAAGCTGACTCTGAAAGTAGACAGAACACACAATCATTCTCGACTGGACAGAAAATACAAATGTCCCAAACCAGCAGGCACATCCATGTGTAGTCTCCCAGCTTTTGCTTTTGTTTCTGTTTTAATTAAAAGTGGTCAGCTGGATAGCAGAGTGCTTCCCCACTACACATGAAGCCCTGGGTTTGATCCCTAGCATTGCAAAAAATGAAAATGGAAGGTTTCATTATCAGAAGTTTTTGTTTTGTTTTGTTTTTTAATGTAATCCTCCTCTCCTCCCCCCCCAAAGGAAAAAAAAAAATACTGGGACCAGGGAGATGGCTCAGTAGAATAAGAGCTTCCCTGGCAAGCACAAGGGCCTGAGTTCAATCCCTGGTTTCACAAAAAAAAAAAAAAAAATACTGATTTTGGTTTTGGTGGTACCTGGGATTGAACTCAAGACCTAGCTCTTGCCAGGCAAGTATTTATTCCATTGAGCTATCTCCCCAGTCCCAAATACTATTTTTTTAAAATCTCTTTGAGACAGAGTTTCACTATCCAGTTCAGGCTGGCCTTGAACTCATTTTGCAGTCCAGAGTGGCCTTGAATTTATAGTTGGGATTACAGGCAACTGCCATCAGACCCAGCACCAACCTCCCTCCCACAAATTTTTTTTTTTTTTTTAGTTCACTGCTCAGCCCTTGGGAGACCCAGCAGTGTGTAGAAGCAGGCGTGCTTTGGACAGAAAGGAAAGGGGCTAAGTTGCCCAGGAAGATGGCTTATCATCCAGATGTGCAGCATCTGCAGGCCCCAAGGACAGCCCAGACTGGTAGCTTTCCAGTGCAGCTGAGCACACACACAGGTGTCCACCAAGCCAAGTCTGTGCCCCTCACTGCACTGATCCAGGGCCTGGTAAACATCTCCTTACTCAAGGTCACCTTTGGCTGCTCATAAGACTCAGCCCTAGAATTATTCATCAGCTTTAAAAAAAAAAAAAAAAGTGTCATTTTCATCATAAAGGCAATATAATTATATCACAGAAAAACTGGAAAAGAGAAAAAAAAGAAACAAAAACAGTCCATAATTCATTCATTCTGTCAAAGCCACTATTAGCATTCTTAGAGTATTTCTTTCCTGAGCTCTAGTTTCTGCCTCATTGTAACCATGAACTCATAATTTGTACATTCCTTGTTTGTTGGATTTTTTTTCTGCCCTAAGACCACATCCTAAGCATTTTTGACCTCACATACAACCTAAATAACGGCCATTTTAGTAACTGTTCAGTATTCCACAGTGTAATGCTACCATCTGCTTAGCTATTCTATCGGTGAGCATTTCACAAATGTAAGCAATGATACAATGAACATCTCTGTACTTAGCACTTTCTTCTCGTGTTTGGGTTCCTACCTTTCCAACACAAAAGGAGTGAGCAGTTTTTTTCAGTCAGCAGTCAGGGAACAAGCCTAGGAGAGAGGCTGGCCTCAGTGTAGTCAATGTTGATGTTATCTTTCTAAACCTCTTTTAACAGGTTGATAAAAACTAAGGAGGGGGAGAGAAAGGAAAGAAGGGGGAAATGCCTCTTTGTTCTAATTTGCTTCTTTGTGAGGGCCAAAGGAAGGCAGAGGGCACCACATCACTTATAGGAGGTTTACATTCAAATGAGCTGTGGTTGAAAATTAACACAGCCATTCCCTGAGCTAAGCTGTGTTCTCTCTAGCCCAACCCACTCTTCTTACCTGTAAAGTGCTGATGACGTTCCTCTTATCAGCAAAGTTGTCATCAGGATTCCATGAAAACAGTTTTTAAAGTCCAGTTCCTGGCACTAGCACCACATATTTCTGGTTGTAATTTATCAACAACTTTGAAGCACTAAAAAGTCACACTCCCCCACGAGTAAACAATGTGAGGGCTCTGGGGATACAACAATGAACAACTGGCTGTTCTAGAAGCTCCTGCCTCATACACAGAACATAAACATGGACGACACAACTGGTGAGAGTTACAGTACAGCTCAAGGGAGGTAATGCTGCCCTAAAGTACAAGAGACGGAGCCAAGCCACCTGTGGGGATACAGGGAGAAAAAGACATCCTGGAAAAGACGCTCAAGGACCTGGACCTTAAAGGGGGTCATGTTCTGATGGGGAGCCACGGGGTACGCCAAGTAAAGAACTGTCGCAAGCAACAATCTGAAAGTGACAAATTTCACTCAAAATGGATATGAGAAACAGCAACTAGACCCATTGGATTCACAGGCTATAAACCTGGCCACACTGATTATGACCTGTGATTGTAGGAAGAGCTTGCTTTCAGGAACTCTGCTGGGCCCCCAGGCCTTCTCATCAAAACTAACATTCAACATGGCCTGGCCAGGAAAAGAACACTCAAAGGGCAAAGCTCTTTTACAGTTCACTCTTACTCTTTTGTATAAAAGGATGCTAATAAATTAAACCAAGCCCACGCAGAACCCCCGAGCACTAATCTGCACCTTGTCACACTGGAGCATCCTGGCACACCGAGAGACAGTGCTGTACCTTCCCAGGAGAATCCCTTTCTCACAGTCTCCCTGCTTCCTTTCCGCAGCTATCCTGTAGCTGGAACACGCAGATGGGTCTCAGCTCCACACAAGAAGTTTTGACCGAATCCATACCCCCAGACTTAATGCCGCTGTGTCCTTCAGCATCAAGCACTCTGCCCTCTCCGATCCTGGCCAACAGTATGTCCTTTCTTTCTTTTCTCTCACAGCCCTATCCATACTCATTTTCTGTTTAACTACAACCTTGTCTTATACAGCAAATTCTTTGAAGGCAGGGATGTAATTCGCTTATTTTCTTTGCTCCTGTTCTCATACCCACTCCAAAGTAACTGACACACACACACACACACACACACACACACACACACACACACAAGCAGAGTTTTACCTGGACACAGATGAGATCTGATCATCATAAACCAGATAGAGACTAAAAACCCAAACACTTAAGCATCTTCAAGCCTCTTTCCTTTCTCTCCCCTTCCTGCCTCTTCCTCCTCTCCCTCTTTTTCCTCCTTCCATCTTCCTCTCTCTTTCATTCTCTCTACCTTTACCCCTCTGCCCTTCTTTCTTCCTTGCTCTTTCTCTTCCCCTTCCTTATATGTGCCAGGCCTCCTGTCTCACCCTTGGACATGCACACAGCCATTGCCCCTTTCCCCCATGTAAACCAGCCCTCCTTATTCAAAGCCCAGCACAGCCTCCCTACAACATTTCTGTTCAGCTCAGCTGCTTTGAGTGACTCAAGCTCACTCCAGTCTTGATTCCAAATTTTAGAAGACAGAGAATGAGACTGGCCCAGTTTGTGTCAGATGTCCACTGGTCTAAGATTGCCCATGATAGCTAACATTTGTGAGGCTAACATTTACGAGTATTTACCAGGAATACTCCAGAAACTAAAATGAATTCACTCATCTAATCCTTCCAACTAGCCTTGGAGGTATGTGCTGTTCTGAGCCTCATTTTACAAATGAAGTTAAGCACTATGAAAAAAGTCTAATTTGTGTGACCAAATTCACAGAGCAGGTAAATGATGGAGCCAGAACATAAACCGAGGGATTCTGACTCCAAAGGCCAAGATATTAACTACAATGTAGATCTAGAGCACTATGGACAGTGGACAACCCAGTGGGAACAGTTATCAAAGAAATGCCTTCCTTGAAAACTCTTTACTCTTGCTCAAAGTAGTGGGGTGTGGCAGGGATGGGGGATGGATGGATGTGTAGATGAATGGGGGATAAACAGAGGATGGATGGATGGATGGATGCATGGATGGATGAAAATTAGATAGTAATATCTTCTTACAGCCCAGTTCATTCCATGGCAAATGACTATCAACCAAAAAGCAATTCTAAAAGTACCTTTGCTGTGTAGAGGGAATATGGAAAGGGCAGTCTAGGGCTCTGTGTTCCCAAAACTTAAGGACTTTGGTGCTGAAAAGACAAATGCTGGAATTCCTAGGCAGAAAATGACCACCTGCAGAGCTTGCCTTTATTCATGGGATTCTCTCAGAAAGAGGGAAACAGTCAGGCCATATGGAGAGGGTAAAAATTGGGGCCAGAGAGTGGCTGATGATGGCACTGTGATAAGGGGCTGCTGAGATGAGAGAGGGGGAGGGACACTAAAATTTCCTTGAGTCTGCATGAAAACACCCCCGGGGCCAAGGTCAGTACAAGAGCTGAAGAACACTCACCTTCTGAACACAGAACAGGGGTGGACCAGAACGCAATCCACAGTGACCAGAGGAGACCGCAGACTGAAGCCGGGTGGTCAGGCCCTCAGAATGCTGGCACTGCTCGACATGGGGAGACAGCAAGGGAAACTCAGTGAAGACTTGATTCAACAGAAGTGTATGTCCCCTAACTCCGGAACTGTAACTGAAATACCTCTTCCTAGGTACTTCCTGAAGCCCTATAAGCCACTACTCATCCCCAGGTGGGGAATGGTTGACTGAGTCCCTCTTCCTACCAGCATTTTCATGATTCTACAGCAGTCTTCCCAGGATGGCATGGCCTTATCTCCTATGTATCCCAAATATAAAATATATTCATCTGCTTCAGTCGCTTCATTACTGAACTCTTCAGCCAACCTGAAAGGCCCTTTAGGAGATGTCCTCACTGCCCCCTAGCTGCATCTCCCACAATACCTTGCACCAGGTACAATGGCCACCTATTAGCTTATCCAGCAAGCCTGTTTCAACCTCTCTATTCTCTCTGCCTGAATACTCTGCCTCCCCAACATCCCAACTGCTCAGAAATCATGTGTGAGCAAGCAACGCACAAGCACACTCAGGCACAAGCACACACTCCTTTTTTTTATTTTTATTTTTTTGACATCAGTTATTTTATTTTAAAGAAAAAAATATAAAAACAATGGTACAAAATCTCAAAACAAGATTTTAGGAGAGTAACAATGGTTAGTACACTGTGTATTATTACTGCCAAAGTAGTTTCTCATATTACAAGATATAGGCAAGAAATAATAAATAAACAACATAGGTACAAACCTCTGTGTTTTTTTTTAAAGTCAACTGAAAATGGAAATATACTTTTTAAAGTTTCTAATACTAGGAGAAGATATCATACAATGTCTTTTAAATAAATTGAAAGTCAAAGACACAGTATAAATCTTAGAACAAAAATTAAGATTAAGCAACATTCAGAAAATTAAATGTTTCAAAACAATTGACCTAAGAAAAAGTTTTCATGATAGCAAAGAAGTACTAAGAGTAAAACATAAGATAAATACTGGAATGGCAAGTAAATGACCAGCACTTCTAACAGTTTGAGGATAGGATATCAAACAAAGTTCTAGTGTGTTGTGGACATGCATAATGACCGTGACAGTTACTGGTGGCCAGGCGTCACTTGTGGAACTGAGCTACAGCTATTTCTTTGAAATCCACCCTGTAGACTCAGGTGGAATCATGACTCATCAAGTGGAAGAGAAGTCCATTTGTAGGGTGAAGCACACACTTCTTAACTCTCCTTTAGATCTCAGTCTCCCTAGAATGTCTTCCAGGACCCAAATCTTGGGTCTTCAGATCAGTGTGAACATTGAAGATGGTTGTGTTCCACTCCACTGCTATCCAACAAGCATTCTTAGTAAGTCACTAGCGGATTTTCTAATCGGTGGTGCATGTTGGATTTTCTAGAGTACAGTAATTACTGAATGAATGACATCTAAGCCCTCTTCTCCTTCACCTGCAGCCTCTTCTCTGCTTCTGAGACCATCCTACTCACTACTTTATCCCTTCAGGCCACTCTTCTATTATAGTCACCAATTCACAGCCACACTCAGAAAGCTTCAGCCAGGGCTGCCTTCTGTATAACGCCTTCTGTTCATCTCAGCACACCTCACCTCTCCAAAGTTCAGAAGTTCCAATGCCCTCACCCAGGGGAGTCTCTGATCCCTACCACTCTAAGCAGCTGAGCACACAATGGTGTTTCCCCAGAAGAACTGAGTTGTTGTGATGTTTTTACTGTTCTAGACTGAATTATTATAGCCAAAGGGAGCCATTCATCAGCTCTGACACTGCAGGAAGCTTCCTAGGCAAACAGCTTTATTGCTGCGTGAGATTAAGCCAGACTGTAGTAATTTGTAACAAAGATAAGAAAATTGCACTAGTCTCTCAGAAATAAATCTGAATTCCAGAGTGGACAAAGGGGACTTCAACTTGAAATCTGCTGTTCAGATATAATCAAATTTATAACAGCCCCTGAAGAGTATAAAAAGCTAAGTGCATCTTCTGCTTGGACCCACCATGATGAAATCAATTAATCTGAAATTCCTAATAATCCAAAATTGTCAGCTCCACCTAACTTTTATGGAAGACTGTTTGACCTATTTGAAAGTCATCCTTTCCCCCACCCACCTCCACACTGTAGGGAGACATCATGAGGTAGTGGGTAAAGACCTGATATGAGGTCAGCAAGAGGCCTCTTACCAGCTGTTCCATCTTGGTGGAACAGAGATGATAATCAGGGTCCCTCCAGGGCTGTTGTGAGGATTAAATAAGAATGTGAAAGTTGGGGCTGGAGAGATAGCTCAGTAGAATAAGTGCTTGCCTGGCAAGCACAGGGTCCTGAGTTTAATCCCAGTACCATTAAAAAGAAAAAAAATGTGAAAGTAGACCATAGATGTCAGGTTTTTTGGGTTGTTTTTTTTTTTTTAATGTATCTAGTACAGGGTCTCACTACACAGATCGGACTCTTAGTGATTCTCCTATTTTCAGCCTCCAAAGTGCTGGTATTACAGATGCGCGCCACCATGCCCAGTCTCAATCACTGTCTCAGTGCGCCCCAGGGGTGAGGTTGGCACGGCATGCCAGGGATTAAATCCCAGTCCCTGTGCCTGCCTACGCAAGCACTTTAATCCATTGACCTCTCTGGCCAGCCCTAGACATCAATTATTAATGAGAGCTGGTCAACCTCATGGGTCCCACGGGCCAGAGCTCATACAGCTCCTAAGTGTGCCCTCTGTCCATGTTCCTAACAATCACACAGAGGGCCCTGCCACTAACTCCATCTACAGATGAAGGCACAGAAGGCCAGAGCAGTCAGAGAATGTATCCAAGGCCACACGCCAAGTGACGTGACACAGATTTGAACACCTACTCTTGACTGCTACACAGTGCTTTCCATGTGCAGCAGCAGACACAGTGCTGGCCACAGGAATTAGAAAGGAGGTGGCTTTGTGGTGGCACATGCAGCTGGGCACACAGTGTGGCTACCACAATCCATGAGCAGTACCTTTACTATAGTAATAATGAGCTTCAGAGCCATCACACCCATCTCACCCATCTCTTCACACCCATCTCACATGACCAGAGGGGAAAGGGGACATTGCTCTGACTCCCCTATACGAGTGAGGGAAGAGGCTATGATCACACACAGGTAAGCAGCCCAGCCAGGAGCTTAACTGGAGCTGTAGACTTCCTCCTTTATCGCAGGATGAGATATTATAGTTCAGATAAAAAAAAAATCCCCCCCCCCAAAGGCTCATATGATCAGAGATAGGACTTTTAGAAGGTGATCAGATCATAGGGTTGCTGATCTCATCAATGGTGAATTCATAGCTGACTATGCAGTTAGGAGGCAGGGCCACACTGGAGCAGGTAGGTCCCTGGGGCAATAGCCGGCACGGTGTGCCCTGTCCCCGGTTGTTCCTCACCCTGTGGCTCTCTCCAACGCTCTCAGCTTCCTGGCTGCTGTGAGGTGAGCAGCTTTCTGCCCCAATGCCCTTCTGCTGTGATGTTTCTGACTTAAAGCCAGCTGACTGTGAACTGAAACACTTACAGCTACCAAAATAAACTTTTCCTCCTTTGAATTGTTATTCTCTCAGGTATTTGGTCACAGTAAGAAAATGCTAACTAACACAGATGTCACAGGAAAGACCAGAAAAGTCATGAGAATTGGGACACAAAAAGAGGACAAAAATCTTACAATAGGCAACTGCTAAGCTGAGAGTTTGTTTAGCAAACAAACATAAAAATCAAGCAAATTCTTATAGTGTCCTGGGACCCAAAATGACCCAACCCATCTTGTGCTGGGTGCAGGAAGCTAGCGAGCTGCACCAAGCCAGCTGTGCCAATTTATGGAGAAGGTAGGGCCTCGTGCCACTTGCCCCTGTCCACCCAAGCCACAGTATTCTGGACCAGAGCAGGCATCAGTCCTCAAGTGTGGACTTGAGCTGATTCCAGAGACACTTGGACCTCAAAGAGCCTTTGACAGTTGGGTCATCCAAGTTCCTCATTTTGGGGGAAGGAAACTGAGCCCCGATGAAGGAAGAACTTGCTGAGGCTTTTCAGACTCTATGTTGCTGTGAGCCAACGGTCCCCAGCACAGGTTACCGGGAGGAAATGGCCTGGAACCAAGGGCTCTCACCTGTGGTGCAATCAGGACCAGGCTGGGTGTGAGTGAAGGCAATGACTGTATAGAAATTGGTATGGGGCAGCAGCATAGGATGGAGTTTGTTCCCAGATAGGTCTCACTGATTGTGTATGCTGAGCGAGTTAACCTCTATAAGCCCAGTTTCCACATTTGGAAAATAAGGATAATAACCCCCACCATAAAATTATTGTGAGGATTAAAGAAAATCATACACATAAAGAATTCAAAACAGAAACTGGCACATAGTAAATGCTCATGAAATATACTGATGACTTGGGACCCAGCTATACCTTCTTTGCTAACCCCAATCAGTAAACTATTGAGCCAATTCCTCTCTCCTCACCCCATTCATCACTGCCCTTCCTACCTGTTAGAGCAACAGCAAACTAGGAACTCTGCAAAATTGGCAAGACGAGGGTGGGAGGCCAGGGGGTACGGGGGGGGGCAAGGTGGGGGGTCAGCCCCACCAAGATGGCCTAAACTGTCAAATAAGATAGAAGGAAGGTGAAGGTTGAACTAGGTTTGTAAAGACATTTTCTCTCATACCATCCCCACTTGAGAAGACAAGCCCACTTAGAAGTTAAGTGGTGTTAAAAAGAAATAAATAAATAAAGGTTGGTAAAAAGGAAATTCAATTTTTGTCTCCTTATCATCTTAAAACTCTATGCCAGATCCCTGCTCAACTCTGCACAAAGTTGCACTAATCACTCAGTGTCTGTATGAGCCCTAAATTTACCTACTCTATATCATTCCCCTTCAAGACTAAGGACCTAGGGCTGGCAAGATAGTTCAGCAGACTAAGCGCGTGCTTAGGCAAGCACAGGGACCAGGGTTCAATCCCTGGTACTGCATTCCGCACCAGCCCCAGCCCCAGGTGAGCTGAGTAGCCACTAAGCCTGGGTGTAGTGGCACATGACTGTAATCCCAGCGCTGGGAAGGGAAAAACAGGAAAATCACTAGGAGTCCAAGCTGCAGAGGGAGACCCTGTACCCAATACATATTTTTTAAAAAGCTAAGGACTTTCAGTAAAGGAGAGATGAGAGTAATTAGAGTACTCTCAGGGTTTGCAAGGACACTTGATCATCAGCTGTCACAACCTCCAGGTCCAGACCCCATAGAGCAATGTCTGAAAGTCTCCAAATCTATAGCCACATAGGTTCCAGGACTGGCAGGGTCTCCCAGAAGCCCTCATGAGGAATCCACCCCCCTCCAGCAAGGACAGCATCTCTCAAGAACTGAATTCCCTTGAACCCACAGGATTCTTCTGGAGCTGTGACAATCAGAACTGAGACAGTGATCTGCCAACCTTGGGCCACCCCTACTATCCTTTAAAAGCTGACCTGTGCCTTTGTAAGCAGAACAGTCTGTACCCCTGCACCAGCACGAGCCCCCTCCATCTACTCAAACTGCAGCCATCTCCTTTCACCCCTACTTTCTAACTTCCTGTGTCTCACACTGATGCATCTTGAAATTCTTTTTCTGTGATGTGAGTTTAGAAGCTACTTGGTTTCTAAGATGAGGTCCTGTTCTCCTCTTTGGGGGACCTCTTTGACCCCCAGTGGTGACAGAAGTAGAAAGCCTTCAAATGCACCCTCTTCACTGTTCTCACATACCCGTAGGGTCTGGAAAACAGGAAAATATGCTCTAGGACTTCTCAGGGGAGCTACAGGAGCTTCCTATCGCTGCCTGTTAAAAAGTGGTCTTGGGGCTGGGGAGATGGATCAGTAGGATAAGCACTTGACTGGCAAACGCAAGGATCTGAGTTCAATCCCCGGTTCTGCCAAAAAAAAAAGTGGTCTGGGTGGTTCCTTTTGGAAACTTTATAGGCAATTTCCCCAAAATGCATCCAGTATAGAGATAAGCACAAACCTGGGTCATGTTGCCAAGAACTCCTCCAAAGCATTCACTTCTCCTCCAATTTCTCCCTTCTTTTAGGGTCCATCAAGACATCTTTCATACTTTGCCTGGAAAGAAAGTAAATATTTTTCAATGAAATTCAGCAATCAATTAAACACCGTCTCACTTTAATATGAACGTTGAACCAACAGCGACTGCACATTCCAACAAGAATATTTAAAGCAATTAAACTTTACCTACTTTTAAAACAAATTCTTTTAAATGCTAATGACCATTGTTTTCGCACTTCATAAGTAAAATTTTGTGTCGAGCAAGGTTAGATGATTGCAATGATTTAATTGTACTTCTCAAAGAAAGGAAAATGTTAAGAAAAAAGCTAAGATGGACCTCTTACCACATTCCTACCGCAAAATGTCCTGTAACAATAGAAGCGTGATTTGCTGAAATTAAAATGCTATTATGGTGAAATTAGGGCTTCAATATTTTTAGCAGCTTTAATAGGCCTTGCATTTTAAGGGACATCTGATAATAGATAATTACATTTCATCTTAAAGAAACTGAGTTGTTTTCTTAAGGAAAATACTTTTCTTTCTTCCAGAGAGGTTAAAGCCCAGCCATCATTAGAAGCAGCACCAAGCCCGAGGTTCCTGCTTCAGCTTGGGAAATAGAGATTAGCATATAAATAGCCTTCGGTGCCTGCTTGATTCCAGCTATTTTGCGTTTCAATGTGGCATCAGAATGCACTTAGCAAGAAATGTTCGAGAGGAGAAAGAGGTTTGTAATATGTCGCTTTTATAGAGGGGGGAACTTTAAGTATAAAAGATCATCCACTCCTCTGTGAGCTTTTTTTTCTGTATCCTTTCAATGCCCCAATTACAGACTCCAAGGAGCCAACAAGCCCCCTCGAAGAGAGCCTTAGTTTACACCGCAGCTCTCTTTGGACTGGGAAAATAAGTCAAAATGGTGCACAGGAAATAAGATAAATATGTGGGCTTCCTCCCTGACTAGGTGGGGGCTCTGGGGGGGACACAGCCATGCCCTTTCTCCTCACCCCCTTGCTACCCATCAGCGGCGGGGACATGTACAGCTCCTCCAGGACCCATTTGCTGGAGCGATGAGGGAGACTCCTGGCTTTCTGCCTGGAGGCAAGCATCTCTCCTGGGAAATTGCTGGGACTGGGCCTGGAGCCTGAGGTCGTCTTTGCCTCCCCCTCCCATCCCCCTCCTATGGAGAGAGAGAGAGAGAGAGAGAGAGAGAGAGAGAGAGAGAGAGAGAGAGAGAGAGAGAGAGAGAGAGAGAGAGA
>NW_004524706.1:6438531-6498652 GCF_000260255.1 Octodon degus
GAGACAGAGAGAGACAGAGAGAGACAGAAAGACAGAGAGACAGAGAGAGACAGAGACACAGAGAGAAACAGAGACACAGAGAGAAAAGCAATCAGGCTAACTGTGAACTGTGGCTCAGATTCAGTCTTGGGTTGCAGCAAGCCATTCACAGACCTCCAGCTTTTTCTGTTGAGCGCAGGGCACTGGACAGCTGAGCACAGTGCTGCACAGCTGTGTTAGAAACAGGGCTTTCCTGCTTGTGGTGCAGGAGGAGGAGTGGGGCCCAGTAGTGGTGCTGCCAATCTGGCTCCTGAGTAGTTTGTGCCAATCCAGAGCAGTGGCTTCCAGTCCAAGAATGCCTGGGGGCTTGTTTTAGATGCTGCAGCCAGGGTTGATCCCTTTCCCAACAATCATAAAGGGACACAGCTGACACCTCTAACAAAAAGCAGGCTAATGAGAGGAAAGGGTAACATACCTACCTGATCATCCCTAGATGTGGACCTGGAACCTTAACAATGAAGACTCAGCAAGAGAGACACAGCCCTCCACTTTTACACTTTCATTCCACGATGCAGGGACGCCAAGAAGAAATATGACTGGACCAAAAGGCTGTGATCTAACATGGCCAACTGAGAGGACACAGCAGCAGGACCAGTCCAGGTTCTTCTGGACATCTCCCTCATATCATTTCTTCTTCCCAGGTAGGGGGCAGGACCCCTTTGGAATGAGGGTCTTAATTTCTTTATGGCCTGCTCTTACACAGAATGGAAAAAGTGGTTACAGCAATATTTTTGGATTTATGACTGACTTTGGAGAAAAGTAGTTCTAGTTTCTATGACTCACCTTGGAGACACAGAATTCTAGTTTCCTTGGGCTTGCATCAGGAGGAAGAAGAGTGAGAAATCAGAGAGCTGGAAGTCAGGAAACAGCTATGTCTGAGGCCTTCACTTTCAGGGTCTTTCCAGAGCCCCAGGATAGTCCACACCAGCACTAAGCCCAAGTTTTTTCATCTGTAAAAATTATACACCCTGCCTGCCGTACACAGGGCCAGGATAAGGAAGGCACAGGAAACGAAGGGGAAAGAAGTCTACAAGAACGGCTACATTGGCCACGAGAGAGCTCAGCTGTTTAAAGCGCCTGCTTAGGCAAGTGCAGGGACCAATGTTAGATCCCTGGCACCACATGCCATGCCAGCCCCACCCCCAGGGTAGGCTGAGCCAGCCACAAAAAAAAAAAAAAAAAAAAAAAAACCTTCCTACATTAGTTTTATACAGTCCCAATCCCTCATGCTCCCGGGGCTCTACCCAGCTTCCCACTAAAGTGAGGGAGGTAAGGAATAAATGCTTTTCCAAAAAGTTGCTCAAGATGTGATAGTCCTGGACTGTCAGAGCAAACTCACCTAGTTTGGAGATGGCTGGGTTAAGATGAGACTGGGGTTTAAAGGACAGGGACAGCTCTTCCTGTAAGCGGCCTTAGGTGACCTGTGAAAATGGTTCGCTACTCTCTTGACCCAGAAAACCCCACAAAATCATGCAAATCAAGAGGCTCAAATCTTCGCGTTCACTTTAAGAACACGCGTGAAACTGCCCAGGCCATCAAGGGTATGCATATCCGAAAGGCCACCAAGTATCTCAAGGATGTCACATTAAAGAAGCAATGTGTACCATTCCGGCGTTACAATGGTGGAGTTGGTAGGTGTGCCCAGGCCAAACAGTGGGGCTGGACACAGGGTCGGTGGCCCAAAAAGAGTGCTGAATTTTTGCTGCACATGCTTAAAAATGCAGAGAGTAATGCTGAACTTAAGGGTTTAGATGTAGATTCTCTGGTTATTGAACATATCCAGGTGAACAAAGCACCCAAGATGCGCCGCCGTACTTATAGAGCTCATGGCCGGATTAATCCATACATGAGCTTCCCCTGCCATATTGAGATGATCCTTACTGAAAAGGAACAAATTGTTCCCAAACCAGAAGAGGAAGTTGCACAGAAGAAAAAGATATCCCACAAGAAACTGAAGAAACAAAAACTTATGGCACGGGAATAAATTAAGCATAAAATACATGCAAATAAAATTAAAAAAAAAAAAAAAGGACAGGGACAGAGGGACCTTGGCATCAAGTCCCAGCACCAGCACCAGCACTGTCAGCACCCTGGGTATGACACCCATTCTGGAGCCCCCTTTTCCCTCCAACAAGGATGGTGATCCTTTGAAGCACATTTTAGGGATCTTTTGAGTCTCAACAGAGAAAGCAGGTGACAAAGTCCTTCAGGAATGGTAAAGCTCAAGGGACCTACTTAGTCCTTGTCCTCTTTGGCTGCAGGCAGAAGAACAAGCAGCATGCTGGCGTTGGGCTCAGAAAACAGTTCTCCAAAATATGTCGTCTGGGGCTTCCAACTGAACTCCAGGGACCTTCACAGGATGGACGGGCTTTCTCTGGAGCTGCCTTACCTACCTTGCAGGCCCAAGCTCCAGAGGAAACAGAATCCTCGGATTTGCCTCCCTACGTAACTCATCAACAGGGGAAGGCTGCACCCTACAGAAAGGAATACTAGAGGTGGCTTGAAGCCTGGAAGTCAGATTAACTTTGTCCCTGTCAACTGTCTATTCCTTGGGATCATTCTGCTGTTCCCCATTTATTCTCCCTCTTGAACTGCTTACATCCCCAAACTCCTCTTCCCTATGGAATGAGCCTATGAAATTCCAAATATCCTTGAATGCTTGGGTGGTCAGACTGTTCTATTTGATGCCCATGATCAGGCAATATATTTGGGTACTTGTTCTCATAGTAACCTGTCTACTCTTTTTTAATTTCTTAGAGTCAAATATTAAATAGCTAAAAGGAAAAGAAACAGTGCTTTCACCTCTCCCCTGGGGTACTGGTAACATTCCCTTCCAACTCTGTCCCAGGCAGCATCATGTCCCTCACTGAGTGGCCTTCACCACAAAGAAGTGCCCTGGTAGCTGAGGACTGGGTCATGGTCTCTCCAGAAGTTGTCTGCAGGATCTCCTTGGGCTACACCAAATGCCCTAAGTCCCAGGAATGCTGTCTTTATAGGAGGGTCACCACCACTTACATACAAGCCCTCGGAAGCCAAGGAATCTAACCAGGTTGCACTGGGATGCTTTGCTTGAGGTTCTGTATGGAAAAATGCCAACATGCAAAATATCTGTCCCACACTGTCAAACTCTCAGGGCAGATGGAAGGATGATGCTAATTCTGGACATCATACATGAAAACCGTTTCCACTCCAAAAAGCTCAGTGGGTGGAACAAAAGCGCCTCCTCACAGGAAACCGAAGGGTTCCTTGACTGCTTGGGTGACCTGCAGTACACTGGGCTCCTACTTTCCTTCCACTGGATAATCAAGCTCCCCATCTACAAAAGGTTGACATCAATCCCCAGTGTCCTTCGCTGGCCAAACTCCTGTCTTTCACAGAAGTGCCCCCATGTACACAGTTTCCTTTCTCACAGTTTTGGTTCCCCAAGTCAATCACGGTCCAAAAGCATGAAATGCAAAACTACAGAAATAAACATTTTCTAACTTTTAAATTGTGTGCCGCTCTGAGTACTGTCATGAAATAGCACGCTGTCCCATTCCATCCCGTTAGGCAGATACTTAGACATTAGTAGACAGAAGGGATAAAGTGGGAGGTCCAAAATAGCTTGCTCTGCCAGCTAAGTAAAGAATCAGAGATGTCAGTGTAGACTGCACTTATAACAATTTGTTAGGTCGCAGACCTAAAGTGATCTCACAGAGCACAATAACATTTTAAAGTTACATGCTGTGCACATTCCTTCTGAAACCTGGCCACCCGGCGCTCTGGTTTCAGAACAAGGCATAGAGCATGCAGCTGCCACAGCCTTTATCCCAGTGATATCAGGAAAGGAAATGTTCTTTAAAGACTCCCCAACCTTGGGCTGGGACCAGGTTTAAATTAACAATTTATCTTCCTTAAATTTCTCTCATGTAAGTTTCTTACAGGATTAAAGTCCCTAAGCAAATACTGGCTACCTGAAAAGGGCAAGAAGACATTTTGCAATTCCAAAGTAACTTCTCACAAAAATGGTGATAAGTGTCACAATTATCCCAGTTGCCTGAAACACAGAAGTAGCTTCTGTGTGCATGAAAAGGTGTCCAAACTCACCCTCAGCACAGATTCCTTCACAGTAAGGCCATTCTCACTTGAAGGCATCATCAAGGTATCTCTTTATCTACTTACAGTAATTCTATCTATACTTCTGCATGGCTACCTGTGTGTCTCAACTGAATTCTTTCACTAAGGGCCCAAAGAACCAAAGACCAAGGAAGTGAGGTTGGTTTCTTGCATGGTCAGGACCTGGGTTCCCAGTGACAATCCCACCTAGGCTGTGAGTCATTCCTTCATCTATACTGTGGAATATCCATACTGTGTACACTCCCTGCCCATTCACTGGTCACTGACTAGCCTTCTTGGTCATCAGATCCACTGTCACAGTGTCAGTACTTGTCTATGTACAAATAATCGCTCTTTTACTTAATAAGGGTCCCAAAACATGAGAGCAATGATACTTGTCATAATTATTCATTTATTATTACTTGTTTTCTAGTCTCTTGCTGTAACTAATTTATCATTACACTTTATCATAGGCATGTGAGTATAGAACAGACATATAGATATAGATATATAGATATATAGATAGATATATATATATATATATATATATATGCATTCCTTCTGAAACCTGGCCACCTGGCGCTCTGGTTTCAGAACATGGCATAGAGCATTCAGCTGCCACAGCCATCAGCCCAGCAATATCTGCCCAGTGATATCTGGAAAGGAATTGTTCTTTATTTAAAGAACCCCCTACTTTGGGCTGGGATCTGGATTAAATGAACAATTTTCCTTAAATTTCTCTCATTTAAGTTTCTTACAGGATTAAAGGCCCTAAGCATATATATATATATATATATATATATATATATATTATAAACCTATTAATAGGTTTTCCTTAGGAAAAGATATCATGATCAAATGCATCTGACAGTGGTTTAAACAAGTGAAGTTGCTTTTCAACTATATAATTTTTCAGGACCTTTAAGATGAAAACAAGGTACATATCAAATATAAGAGGAGAAAAGCATATAATTTTCCCAAAACTTGTTTATCTCTATGCCTTTTTCTTCCTTCTGATTTCTTGAGAAATATATATATGTAGTTGGTCCTGAGCATGGTTTCAGGCATCCTCTAGGGGTCTTGAAACCTAACCCCTTGGAAACGGAGGAACCACTGTCTTACTGTCCCCTATGTTTTCTTCCAGGCTGCATGCTTCTCACTCTAGCCAAGATGTTCACTATCGTCTGTCATGCTAATCCAGGTCACTTTCTACATAAATACATGTGGTCTCTTATTACCCTTGTTTTATACATTAGGAATTCAAGGCTTGACTGACCTCTCAGTGAATGGTCAAGATGCCATCTCAGGTTGTGACTCAGGCCCAGACCTCTTGCCCTTATTCTTCACGCACTCGCACTTTCCTGGGTGGCAGACTCAGTTGAGGACTGTACTCTTTCAGTCAATATAATTGTAGGACAGTCTGTATCTCTCATGCTTGAAATTGTTTTCCACATTGTTATGCAAAGAACACTAATTCTACTGAATATTAATAGGTTTTCCTTAGGAAAAGATATCATGATCAAATGCATCTGACAGTGGTTTAAACAAGTGAAGTTGCTTTCCAACTACAGAATTTTTCAGGACCTTTAAGATGAAAACAAGGTACATATCAAATATAAGAGGAGAAAAGCATATAATTTTCCCAAAACTTGTTTATCTCTATGCCTTTTTCTTCCTTCTGATTTCTTGAGAAAATTGTGTTCTGCTACCAGATCAGGGTTTGCACCTTTACTATTCCAAGTATAGTCTCCAGCTCATCAGGATCAGGCATCACCTGGCAGCTTGTCCAAAACGCATCATCTCTAAGGACCAGTAAGAAAGCTCAGTGGACTAAGCACTTGCTTAGACAAGCACAGGGCCTGGGATTCAATCCCGGGTACCACACACCACACTAGCCCCGCCCCCAGGCACACTGAGTCAGCCACCAAGTCCAGGCGTGGTGGCGCAAGCCTGTAATCCTACCACCGGGGAAGCTGAAAACAGGAGAATCATTATGAGTCCGAGCTGCATGATGTCCAAGCTGTACCAAATGCATTTTTTAAAAAAGCATAATCTCAAGCCCCACCCACACCTGCAAAATTAGAGTCTGTATTTAAAACCATAGCCAGGTAGTCCACGTGCATATTAAAATTTGAAAAGCATTGGTCTGCACTGTATTCATTGAGAAACATGGCTGATTCATCACAGATGGTGTCAATGCAGGAGCTTCAAGCCATAAACTGCAGTGGAGATAAAGTATCAACCATTAGTTGGCATCATACGGACCAAATATGCTGAAATATCACACAGGTGTAATCAAAGAGACTTCCCACAATGCTGAGTCTCATCCCATTGCTAATAAGATACAAAAATAGATGGAGATGAATTATGTGATCGATATCTTTACTAAAGGCATTCATCCTAGAATTTGGACATGGAAAATATTGTACATCTCTTCCTAGAATATGGAAGTCTTCTAATTCTTAAAAGAAGGGCACCTCCACTTCCCTTGACACACACTCTCTCTCTCTCAATTACAGAAATATTCAAGGTTATTGGGTATCCTTGAGTTTGTCAACTGGGATACTCTTGGGGAGTAGAATATTGTACTGACCTCTAACCTAAGAACTGAAAAGTCAGCCTCAAGGGCATATAAGCTTGTCTCGAGGTTTTAAAAATCAGAGCTGAAATGACCCATTCATGCAAGATAAGACCTATGCCTAAAGAAAAATGTCTTTGCTTTTGGCCCCAATTATTTCAATTCATGCGGTTATACTCTCTCAAGTTGCTCTGACATTTCAAGCTGCAGCTTGATATAACTTTGGTCAACAAAAGATGGGAGAACAAATGAGTTTTCACTTAATAACTTCAATGTTTTGGGGAGACAAATATCTTTCAAAATATATGTGTTAATACTTGGTAATCGGCCAAAAGACCTAGAGCTTTTTTTTTTAAGACCCAGAGCTTATAAGTGATGCCTTCTGAATTAGAACTCAGGTCAAGATTTTCTACTGCAGAGGCAGTCCAGGAATGCAAACGTATCTTGTCTTCCTCTTCATATTTGGCTCTTAAGGCGACCACTTTCCCTAAACCACTCCATCCATAATGCAAAGTACTGGGCAGAGCCCTGTGTGGTTCCCCTCTCTATTCAGTCTTTGGATTTAGCCCTTCCCATTCATTCTATTGAATTCCTTTCCTTCAGGTGCTGACTGATACACCAGCTGACCAAGATATTTTCCCCATTTTTAGATAGCCAGGCAAATCATTTTTCTAGTGCACCCAACAATTTGGATGACTCTGTCTCTTTTAGTCATGGACTGAGTTCCACAGCGTCTTCTAAAAACTGGGCAACTAGAAACCTTTCAATCAATCTGGGTTTACCTCTCAATCAAGAAACCCAAAATGGAACTCCTGGTTCCTCCCTCGACTTCCTGCAACATGGCACCATCATCCATTCAGTTGGGCTTGAGGGTCCCTTCCTCCCTACTCTTTATCCTACATATTATATCTATTAGCAAGTCTTTTCCATACAACTTCCAAGATATTTCCTAAGTCCATCATTTCTTGCCTTCACCACTGCCTCCACCAAGTCTAAAGCACTGTCTTCTCTCACTCAGACCACTGTAAGTATCCCAACTAGTCTTGTTTTCAGTCATATCCCTTCTACTGCAGTTTCCACAAAGCCACAGGTATGGGAAACAGCAGCACATCACACTCAAGGCCTGCTTACTACCCTTCCATACCCAGATGCAACTCTGTGATGTCTGGGACCCAACTTTTCTTTTCATCTTTGCATCCTGGTGCCTGGAACAGTGTACAGCACAGAGTGGGTGCTCAGTAAATATGGTCTGCATGAATGAGCCAAGCAGTAATCTTAATTACAGACCATAAAAATTTGCTATATGTGTTAGGGGGGCATATTTCCTTTTTAGTCCTTTTAAAAATTCTAACATTGTAGATGGTCTTCTCTAGTTTCTGAGATGTCAACATATCTACACTCTAGGCAATTTAATCCTCTCCTTCCCTCCAGCCAACAGAAGCGAAGGAAAAGGAATTTGTGGCTTAACATGCACAGATGCACCTCATTTAAGTCTTGTTGCTTGAGAATAGATGGGTGATTATGCTGATTGAACTGGACATTTTCCATTTTTATTATTTTAATTATAAACATAAACTATTGGGGGTAAAATCAAATGGAAATCTGCCTATCAATTTCACAATTAACATCTCATTTCAACAGCCAATCAATTCAAATGAGGGCCAGTGACCTTAATCTTTCCCCAAATACAGTACTTGACTCCTCTTATTAGTCGAAAATCTCCAAACTGTGAAATATGTGGGTTAATCCTCTGCTTGCAACAATGAGGCTATTGCCACATCTAAATAAGCCACAGGATCTGTGACCTTTGTGTTACAGTTTGTATTGGCAAAAGTGGCAGGGCTGCAGCTATGCCAATCAAGGGGGAGATATCACAAGGCCACGTAAGTAGGGACTTTTTTTTCATTTATTTTCATAAGACTTTGGAAAGAAGTATGATTTTTTTAGGAGAATTATTTTGTTATCAACTAGCAAAAACTAACCTAAGAGGAGAAGAAAGCCCAGAAGTCAAAGGCAGCTCATTTTAACTACAGTGTTCCATTGCAAATATAATTGGGGGGAGGGATGCTCCCTGTAATACAGGAAGGTGGAAAACTTAATTTTTACAAAAGCAAGAAATAGAAAGGAGAGATTTGACCCAGCAAACAATGTGTTTCTTTGGCATTAATGTCCACACAAAGATCAGAACAAGACCATCTACTCTGCAGAGTTAACCAGTGCTCCCAACAGGCTGACGGTTCTACTAGACAAAGAAGAGAGATGCATGCCCATAGGCCACAAACCATGCAAAGCAGACATACCAGGTACTACTGGGTTTGTTGACAGCTGTCTATACAGCTTCATTTTACAGGAGACTTGAGGTACACAGGTGCCAAAGTACCCATGAAACATTTCAAGGTCCTTCACGAGCCACCAATCTTGTCTACCTAACTCCATTGATGGACACACCTTCAGCAGCTCCATCTACATCTTCACTGAGACGACTCATTTTTTTTCCACTTGCTTGCATTGATGACTGGCTACTTAGGATCTGTATGATCAGAATTCTTAAGCTAAAAAAACCAGAAACCCACATAAACTAAGCTGAGGCAGCAAAGAGAAATACATTAAATGGAAATAGGACTATTTCCTAGAACTCAAGAACATAAACCCCACCAGGCCTCAAGAAAGAACTTTCTCTATGCCTCTTTTCCATTCTCAGAATATTTGCTTCTCAGCTCACAAAAGAATTTTTTTTTGGCCCACTCAGGATTCCTTAAGGGCAGCTCTGGTAAGGCATGAGGATCTGGGAATTGAACCACAGAATTCAGAGCCTGACTACTTTGCTTAAGCAGGCACTTAAACCACTGAGCTAATGGGCAGGCCCCCTCAGCTCACAAAGCAGAAAGAAATAATCACTCTTGTTCCATAAGCTCTGATCTGATCTCTTTCAGTGAACACTACAATCTTCAGGTCTCCGGCCCTGAGGAGAAAGATAGTGAATCACCCAATTTGGGTCAGGTATGCATTTTGACACAGTCAACCATGGAAATGCGGAGCGTTACATGGCAATGGTATAGTCAGGACCATAGGTGTTGGTACCTAAGGATGAGAAGGGCAATTCAGGAAGATTATGGGCAGAATCCCCCAGAGATACCTAGTAAAGGACCGCATTGTCACAACCAGAGGGAACTGAATAACCTAACACAGAGAGAGCCAGGGTCTTTGACCCCCATTGTGCCCTGGTCAGGCCATCTCATTAGGATGAGAGACTTCCATCCAGTAAGAAAGGTTGATAAACTGCAACATTCTTCCAGGGCTAGGGATATAGCTCAGTGGTAGAGCACTTGCCTAGCACATGTTTTGGATTTAATCCTTAGCACTTATAAATAAAGAAGTAAAAGGCACCCTGTGTTCTTCTTCATTCCTTTTTCAAAAAATGTATTTGGTTGTTACATAGTCTTACTATGTAGCTCAGACTTGTAGTGATCCTCCTGCTTTCAGCCTCCCCAGAGCTGGAATTACAGGCTTACACCACTATACCCAGACTCTGGCCAGCTCAGCCCACCCTGGAGGTGGGGCTGGCACAGCATGTGGTGTCAGGAATCAAACCATGGTCCCTGAGTTTGCCTAAGCTTGCCTAAGCAAGCACTTTAGTCTGCTGAACTATCTCACCAGCCCTTTCTTCTCCATTCTTTTTTTTTTTCTTTTCCAGTACTGGGGATTGAACTCAGGATTTTACTCTTGCCAGGCAGGCTCTTCAGTCACTGGACTATCTCTCTAGTCCCCTTTTTATTCTTCATATTACCATTCATTTTACATTTGTTTAAAGAGAACCTCTCTCTACCACTTTGCCTGAAGTTCCATGAGGTCAGGTGTCACAATGGTTCTACTTTCTTTCATTTCCCCACCACCATGCCTGACACACGGTGAACATTATTTAAGAGTTGATGAATGAATGAATGAATGAATGAATGAATGAATGAGAAAATGAATAGAGTGAAGACCAGGAAATTCTGCCAGATAGTTCAGAACATGAATTGAGTCTCAAAGGACAAATAAGACTCTTTTAAGAGAACAAGTGAGACAGGACAGAGAGTCGAAAGGCACGAGCCTGTAGCACAAATACGAGGGACTGTGAGGCAGGTCGTGTCAAGAGAACTGACTAGAAAGTGTGCTTGGAAGTCATCTTGTAGATGGCCTTTTATAAAGGCTGGAATTTTGTGTCTTGATTTTAGGTAAAGTCGCATAATGGGAATATAGGAACTGAGTTGGAGGCAGGAGGTGAGTCAGGAAATATATGGGTTCTCCCAAGAGAAAAAGCAAAGACAGTAAGGATAGAGAGGGAAAGGTTTTAAAAGTACGTATGGGAGTAGAATCAGCAGAAAGCCAAAGACATCATATCTCTTTTGCAGCTCTGTGAGCTTCCAACTGTGTGCCCCTCATTTCCGGGCTGCTGGCACTTGCATGGTGTCCACAACACACTGCCGTCTGTTGAGAAAGTAATCTCACAAAAGGTTGACTGGCAATGACCAACAAACGTAGAGTGGATGCCAGGTGGTATCCTTTGAGGGTTTTATAGAGCCTCCTTGCTGCTTCAGTTTTTGTCTTGCTTCCATGAGATGCTCAGAGCTTCTGTCTTTCATATTTGTCCCAGGACAGGCCGAGGCTCAGGTGAAAGTGCTGGCCCATCCCTCTTCTTGACCTGGACTGAAATGGAACATACTGGGGCTCCTAATAAGCAGGCAGGAAGGGTTGGGGAGTCCCTGGGGGACCTCCCCTGGGAAAGGCTCGGGGCAGATGGGTGGGAGTCTCAGCGCAGGACTTCTCTGAGGATAACCTAACCTAATAGAGAGGCCCCTCTCAGCTAAGCACCAGGAGGAGGGCAAATAAACCCATCAGCAGATCAAAAACATCAACACAGGCACCTGTGGCATAGTGCAAAGTCCCACAGCTTCCAAAAGTGGGGACTGAGCCTGAACAAATACATGAAGCCCCTGATCCTGAGAAGTAATGAAGGGAATGACAGGTGCTCGGGGTCTGTTCCCAGAAACATAATGAATGAGTGAACAAAGGCTTCCTACCCATTCATAATGATTTTAAAAAAGAATTATCCCTGAAAATATATAATTTTTAATGAATAGAGATATACATTTCATCTGAGACTGTTTATTATCAGTCTTGATTGATATTGTTTCCCACTGAAAAACAGAGTTTAATTTAAACATTCATTCCACTTCAATAAAAAGTTCTGTACAGAAATTAGGAAGGACCCGCAGCAAGTTGTATGACGTGATGGTCTCCACACTCGGCTAGGCCTGGCTCTCAGTCTTCACAGGCTCTTTCCTTTGCACGGTCATAGGTAACAGCACCCACAAAATGTAAAGTCCAGAAGGAAATAGCCTGTGACCATCCCAAACCTCTGGCCTGGCCTTCTAACTGCCACTGTCCTCTCAGTCAGTATTTCTCCATAATTACCCGGACAGAAGTTTCTATAGACACAATAAGCCAGTCTGACAGGATCACACATTATGAAGAGAAAGAAGAAAAGGGAGAAAGAGAACGCTGCATTTTGTAAAAACAAACAGTGCCACATTGTAAGTATTTTGGTAACTTTTCTTATATCTTTTTGGTTATACAGATTTAATATATAAATATTTCCTTGTATTATAAAAACCCTCTACCCCAACACTTTTAACACTTGCATAATATTCCTCCAAATAGCTGAGCCATCCTTACTTAACCACTAACCAGCCTTGTTTGGGGCCATCAGACCTCTCTTTGTATCATTAAATTATACATGAGGTTCTAATGAATATCCCTGTGCAGGAAGCACTTTCCATAAGTCAAGTTAACTAGCTTGGAGGAATTCTGGGATAAGCAATTGAGGAAGATAATGAACACATCTTTTCTAAAAGATGTTGCCTTGTGTCCTAGACAGATTACAAAGCCAGACCAAGACCATAACTTCTGAGGCCCTTCCTGCCTGAAGGGCCATCTGCCCCATGGCCTCCTGACTGACTGTCCCAGGGTCTTTGGAGTGCAGTACAGGCTTCTGTATCTGCAAGCCTTCTGGGGAATGAACCACTGCAGCTCATTGCATGCACAGAAATCCATGCCGATGCACACCTCGCGAGACTCTACGGGTCAGGGCCCCACCTCACAATCAACCAAAGTCAACTGCAGATAACAGGGGCTATCTGGAAGCTGGTGGCATAAACAGGAAATATACAAGCATTACCACAAAAATCAGGAAGCTGTGCGTGTTGGCAATTCCCAGCATTCAGGAGGATGAGACAGAGAGAAGACTGTGAGTTCAAGGCCAGCCTAGACTGTGTAATGAGTTCAAGACCAGCTTGAATTATGTAACAAGACCCAGAAAAAGAAAAACAGGAAAGCAGAAAGAGCCCAGGTGGAACACCATCAGCAGCAGCTGTCTCCACAACTACTAGGCTGAGCCTGGATCCACTCCTACTCTGTACATCACCCAGATCCAGAGCCACTGCAAAGGGCTGAACATGCAGCCTAAGCCCACGTGTGTGTGAACCGGATCCCCTCCCCTCTTTGCCTCAGCCCGAAGCAGGAAGATTTGGATTCTAGACAATCCCAAAAAATAAATATCTGCTGGACAACCCTCGACTTCCAACACTTTATTTGACTTTCACAGGAACCCTAAGACAATAGAAGAATTGCAGCTACTCCCATCTTACCATCTAGGAAGCTGAGACTGGGTGAGAGGAATTGACTTCAACAACGCTGGATGTGGAGGTGAGCTCACATGGCCCCTCAGTACTGTTTGTGATCTGATTCTGTGAATTATCAACCACACGTGGCTCTTGTTTGAGCAGAGTTAGTGGAAGAGGATCAGCCATCATGATCATTAGATACTGTACTTCATAAATGCACTGATCTGCACATCATTTGTCTTATTTTTTATTGTTGTTAATACTTTTTGCCCCTGGAGAAAAGACTGAGCCATGAGCTCATCTGTTCTGCCATTCAATGTATTAAATTAACACCTCAATGCGTGGACTAAAACTTAGAGGTGAAAAATCAGGTCCTTGCAGCCAAGGCTGAGTATCATTTATCTTAACCTTGCATATTAGGAAGACTGCCTAGAAATGCAACTTTGGAGTTCATGGGAAACAAAATGTTCTGTCGGATTGCATGGAGGACTAAATCTCAAAGAAAAAAGTTGGGATTTGTGAGACTTGAAAATCATGCTAAATCTTGTAGGGAAATGTCTTCTTCCTTCTTTGCATTTTTCTGGGTCTCCCAGGCTGACTGGAAAGGAGCTAGGGAACCTGTGGAGGAGGTGCCATTTCAGATTGGTGATCTTGGGGCTGAAAGTCAGGTGAAGCCAGGTAGGTAGTAAGGTTGGTGACCACTAGAGGTCACCAACACAGGGCAGGGCATTCCTGACCTGGCCTCTGGGTGGAAGGCCATCTTGTTATGGGCTGAAGCACAAGCCACTGATATTACACCTTTTTTATTAACAGCAGTGAGCGGTCACATCTTTTCCCAGTTACTAACCCTGCTCCATGAGTTTAGAGAAACTGAGTGGTCAGAAATAGACTACAGATCCAGGCTCTCTGTACTGTGCCTTATGTTATAACAAAATAATTGTGTGTAATCATACATTCTTCCTTATATTTGTGTATGCATAGGGAAAACTCTAGTGTATAACCCACAGCATTTGTCATTTCTAGGAGTAAAAGGAGTGCAAGGGTCATTGTCTTCCTACCCTATTTGTGTGTGTGTGTGTGTGTGTGTGTTTTGAATCAATATACCAGCATCTAAAAGCCCAGCTTAGAGCCACCAAAAGAGGTAGGTGACCAGCACTCTATCTCTCCCCACCCTCCCACTAACCTATGACACTGGCCTGCCCCCTTGACCTGTCCCAAACTCACTGAAACCCCAGGAAAAGGCCCTTGGGCAATGTTTATACTTGGAAATTCTAAAATCTCAATGGATTAAGTGTGTCAGTGGTGGAATAAAGAATATTTCTTGAGCTGTCATGGGGAGAGAAAAACCCATCTTCCGTGGCCATTTTACCATTTACCAGGGTCTCTGCAGAGAACTGTGTATAATATATAAATAATAGAGCACTGAGGTTGGGGGAAGAATCAGGGAGTTCCTAATGACCTGACCAGAAGATGAATGAGGGAAGAAATAAGGTGAATGTGAAGTGATCTAATTCTGGATGGTTATTAGAATTATGAGCAAACTGCCCGGGGCTTTTAAGTCAAGTCACATTGCTGCCAAGTCACTGTTTGGAGATGTACCACAGGAGGGGGAAGACTTCCACACTCCAACATTTAGGCAGAAATGTCAAGGCTGTTGTCCAGTTTAAAACCCAACATAACAACCTTAGCATCTCCTGCCCAAGCCGGGCACGGAACATGGTGCGCAAGTCAGTGTACAATTCCTCACACCCAGCCAAGGCCTCTTTGTTCCCGAGTTACACAGGGCATCTCTGTCAGCCAAAGGAGACAAAAAACAGCCTAAAGGTGCATCAGGCCCCAGGCTGCCCCTGCCCTATCAGGAGTCCAGGGGAAAGGCCAGCTATAGGAATAAGCCGGAGACAAAGGCTCAGGGACGCAGGGCTGTGAGCCTGCCAGCATGACGCCTACCTCTAGAGCCCAGGCTCTAGAGAAACTAAGCTGCAAAGGCCACAGGGTCAGGCCATGGGTGAATGAGCAAATATAAATGGTGCCTCTTGTCCTGGCTAGGATGGAGCTGTGAGAAACACCCTCAGTCCCTGCCCTCCGGATCTCAAGCCTGCTGAGGTTGGGATGGGGGGCAGCAGGGGATGACTTGACCCAATTCCTACAATCACAGGGGTGACAGCTCCCAGAGACAGAAAAGATTTTCATGGAAGTCAGTCAGTCAGCAGACCTAGTTCAGACCAGGGGTCAGCAAGTCTCTGGAGGCATGACATTAGGCTCAAACCTACAGGATGTAAAAAAACAAGACTCTGGACGGAAAAGCTCTGCAGACAAGTAAGACTGGGAAGGAAAGTGGTGTGACTGGAGTGCAGTGGGCAAGGACAAGGATAGTCCACATGGGGCTAGAGACTACCCCTAGAGCCTCAGAAGTCAGGCCCTGTGCTTTGCAGCCAACCAGGCTTGGGTTTGACTCCTGGCTCTATCTAATACAGCTGTGTGGTCTTGAGTAAAGTTACTGGACCTCTCTGAGCCCAGCTCATCAAACACACAGGAGAGGGAATGGCCCTCTCCCATAACAAACACATGAAGAATTTTCTTGGTGCAATAATTGCCCATAGCAAGCATTCGATGGATGAAAGTACACGTTATGTGGAGACCACGCGAGGCTGTGGGAATGGCTGTAACATCTTCCCTGAAGCCACACGTTCAGGTGTAACTTTTTATTGCTCACTCTGACCTCTGACACACCCAACACAGGCTGTGTGCCTGATGGAATCACCACTCTCAATCATTCCACAGCTACCAGGCACCTGCCACCCCTCCTCCCTCTGCTTCACAGAGGGCTCCCCCAGCTCAGCACCACATTCTCCTCCTCCTGGGCATATGCCGCATGGCAGTGTTGGCCAGCATGTATGTTTCATGCAGCCCCAGCTTCCTCTTAGGGCTGGAATGAAGCTGGACGCCCCAGCTGGATCGCAGGGCTGCTTTGCAAATTAGTTTCAAGAGCAAGTGCCAGGCCCCCTGCATGCCTGCTTCACTCTGCCCTGCTAGACTCTTACCTGCCGGAGGCCCCAGTGTCCACTTCAGCACTGTGATTATGTCCTGGGGGGCCAGGCCAGGCTCCTGCTGCTCCCTTCCCATTGTCCCTCCTGGGGGTAGCAGCACAGCCCACAGGACACACACTGTCACATCCACACAGAGCTTTGAGAGCCAAAAGGCCACCCTCTCCACCTGCCACCCAAACTACAATCCCTCTCAAGACTGCAGGACCAGTGTCCTGTCAAAATAGGCCACACATTGGACCCAGGACCCCAGCTTTACCCTAGCCCTTCAGCAAGGCACCAGTTGCCTCCTGGCCAGCTATGCCCTTGCCAAGGGCCACCCTGGAAGCCATTGGTCTAAAAGTACACAGATTTCTACACCACCATCCTCCTTCCTCTAGCTCAATTTTCATGCAATTATAAAGCTCACCTTCCAAAGAACTTAATCTCAAGTCTAGGAAGAGATTTCTGGGGGGGGGGGGGAATAGCTTTTAAAATAGCTTCTTTTTTTTCTTTTCTTGCTATTAGAACTAAATTTGTCAAGTATTTGCTATGTGTCAGGTACAGATGAAATTCTGTACATACATTATTTTGATTAATCCTTACAAAAATAAAAACAAAACTCCCAAGTAGGCGCCACTCTTACACTCATTTACAGATAGGGAAATTGGTGCTCAGAGAGATCAAATAACTTTCCCAAGAGCATAGAGCTAACAGCTGGGATAATGAGATCCAATTCCAAGGCTGTCTGGCTTCAAGCGGGCACTTTTGGCCACTGTACTTTGCCATTACCAGAGACTCTGGGTCCCCTAGAGATGATGCCATCCAGCCTATCTGTTATGGTTTAAATCCAGGACGTACCCCAAAACTCTCATGCATTCAGAGGTAGGGCTTTTGGAAAGTGATTGGATCATGGGGTGCTATATCTGCCAGTTGCTTAATCTACTGATGAATCCATAGCTGCATCTGCTGTTAGAAGGGGCATCTTCCAGGAGGAGGCAAGTCAGTGGGAGGTAACCCAGAAGGGGTGTCATCCCATCTCCCACCTCTCTCTTTGCTCTGTTTCCTGGCCACCATGCCATGGGCAGGTTTCCTCTGCCAGGCCTCCCCACCATGCTTTCTGCCTGGGAGCTGACCAATTATGGCCTGAGCTATGGGCCCAAACTTGCCTTTCCTCTTTAAGTCCTAAGTGTTGGGCATCGTGTCTCAGCAACTAGCAAAGTGACTGAGGGTCCATCTCTGCACAGATGAGAGCGAGGGCCAGAGAGATTTCCAAAGGCACACAGTAGACTAGTGGCAATGCCTAGCAGCTTTGCAGGCTCAGCAGCTCAGGGCCATGTCCTATACATCAGTCATGCAGGACCTATCAGATCAGAAGCAGTATGGGCCTCAGGCCCCACAAGGTCATTCTAAGACTGCACAGAGAGAACCTGTTGTCCATAACCACACTGGAGTCAGAAGAGTTCAACATCTGCCTGGTGAGTTCCTGGGAGACAGGGGACATTACTTTAAGAACTCCCCTCCAGTAAGAGCACAGTGGTGATCCATTAGAGGATCTTCAAGGATGCAGTGAATTAGGAAAAGCTGCTTTAGGTCCCAGTACGGAGACCAGTTGACTCTGAAGCTGGCCTCTCCCTTATACTCCAAATTTTGGAGCCCAAGTCTTGCCTCATTCCATTGTTTGGCACTCAAGGATTTGGAGTCCTGCTGTAAGCTGAATGTGTCCCCCAGAGCTGGGGCCTTTCTGCCTCTTTTTTTTTTTTTTTTTTTAATGTATTTGGCACAGCGTCTCCCTACACAGCTCGGACTTGTACTGGTTCCCCTGTTTTCAGCCTCCCCAGTGCTGCGATTCCAGGCATGGCCCACCACACCCAGTCTAACTGGCTGGCTCAGCGCACCCGGAGGCGGGACCAGCCAGCATGTGCTGCTGGGGATGGAACCCCAGTCCTTGTGCTCACCTAAGCAGGTACTTAATCTATGGAGCTATCTCAGTGGCCCCCTTTCTATCTCTTTTATGAGGGAACTAATGACCCTATAAAGTCTGGAGGGAAGCATCTAGGCCCTTCTGCCCTTCTACCACATAAGGAGCCAGCATTAGTTCCCTCTACAGGACACAGTAAGAAGATGCCATCTTGGAGCAGAAAGCAGACCCTCTTTGACACTGTCCCCAATGGCACCTTGATCTTGAACTTCCAGTCTCCTGAACTGTGAAAAATACAGCGTAAGTTTCTCTTATTTATAAATTATCCAGTCTGTGGTATTTAGTTACAGTTCAGAGATCTATATTTTGGTTGTACACATGTAATGACAGTAATCAGTTCCATTCCCAAAGCCCCTTTTTTAAGAAATGGCAACATACGCAGCCTCAGAGTGCCATGTCCTTTGCTATGTACACAGGTGCTGAGTCACAGAGGAACACCAGACCCAAGCTAGGCCAATCAGATTATCTCCTCCTGAGACTTTGGGATGGGAATATAGAACCTGGGATATAAGACTAAGAGGTCAGGACTGATGTTCCCATCATTTGAAGTGACCTTGAACAGAAGTCAAGCTGTAGAGAAGAAGAATGAAAGGTGCTGAAGATGTGAAAGGTCATGAGGTCTCTATCATGAGCAAAGCTGGGCAGCGCAACATTATCTATCCCATGACAGTAACAAACAGCTCCTCATACCCTTCCCTATTCCCAGCCACCTCAGCCACTGCAGACACATCAGTGTCCCTGCCAAACTATGCAACCATCAAAGTGAGCAAATTCCCTTCTCAATAAACATTCCTTCCTCAGATAGAGTGAGTCAATTGTGTCATGACCTCTCCCGCCTCCACACAACACCTTCTCTGTAACTGGCCAGACAACTTTCTTAAGGCCTTAGTAGTAAGGCCTTCATGAAGTATTTGAGACATTCTTGGCTGCTGGTTCACACTGGGCCAAGAAACAGAATCTGTAGCTGACATTTTCAGCTACTTAGAATCTTCTCTTTTCCAAAAATGAACCATCTCCAGTGGTTGGACCTATTAGTAACATAGACCCACCTCCCTAGCTCAAGTCAGCCAATCAAAATCTCCCAATCCCACTTGATTCAGTGACTGATGAAGGTGAGGATGCTACCCTAACAGGTCCACTTTTCCTATTGTTCAATGAGAACTATTGGTTAAACCAGAACATAGATCTCCAAGGTACAGATAGGTGAAAGGCACAGTGACAAGGGAGGGGGCTTCTCCTGCTACATTAGCCTTGCCTAGAATGTCTCTCAAGCCAAATGTGAGGTGACCATTTTCTAGTGCTGGTAGCATTCACTGGGTCATGTATACAGCAGGGCCAGCCCACACTAGGTAGCAGGAAGAACTTTAACTATGAAATCTCACAAGTTTTAAGTGTTATGTAGGTCAAGCTGCCTCCTTCTGTTCAGAATACTTGGCTCTAAGGTCTGTGTCAGAAATGGAGAAGGGACACCAGCTTTTCCATACCTTATCTAAGCAGTGACATACATCACTTCCGCTCCAAGCCTATTGGCTGGAACCAGTCACATGGCCCCTACGCAACTGCACGGGAGTCTGAGAAATGCAAGAGCCCATAGATATTCCATGTGCACCAACTGCCACAGCCATATGATTTTTTCAAATTCCCAAATATTATGCTGAGTGAGTTCTTTCTTTGAATTTTCTCCAGGGCCTCAAAGAGCCACAGCTTTTAAAGGAGAACCCAGAACTCAGAATCACTATGCACATCCTGCTCTGAGGAAACGGCTGCCCTCATCTCTCTGACACAGCCCTCAAGGCAACCCCAATTGGGCCCCACACAGAGCCATTGACTCAGCTGTACTGCTGCTGGACAGACAACCAGACCCATGGCCTCTTTCCATAGCTCTTCAGGGAGCACTGGAGAGCAGGCTGCAGAGCTGCACCAAACCTGCTAGCTTCTATGAGAAATGCTCTTCCTGTGCAATTAGGCCAACACAAACAAATTGGCCCAGAAAATCAAGACTCCCACAAGCACAGGGACTTGATCTTGAAGGAAGACAACACTGCCAGCCTTGTAGCTCTTAATCAACACAATTATGCAGAGGCCTTTGCCAGCAGTCCCCCTTCTAGTCTCTACCCACCCCCAGATATTGCTCAATTGGTAAGAGCCTAATTAGTGCAGAAAGGAGCACAGGGAGGGAGGGGAAGTCTCCTTGCTCCTCTTCAGCAGGCTGCATGCACCTTCAAAGGAGCCATTCGGGGCAAGTGGAGAGCTCTCCTGAGCAGGGAGCTCAAGGTGAGGGAAAAATGGCAGCTCGAAGCTTGTAAATCAGCACCACCTAATGCAAACAATGTGCTCTTCCTGCTTCTAATAAGCCCATTTTCCCACAGCTGGAAGGGGCCGGTAGTTGCAGGGAGGCCTTTGATGTGATTCATGGGAAGCTTGATGCTGGCACAGAAGCATTCTGTAGCAGGCTGAGCCCTTTCATCTCAGCAAAAAGACACTCCCTCCAATATCCAGCTCACCTGGAAGACAGGTCTTTTACAACAGCGATTCTGGAATCAGCTGTTCAAGAAAACCAGATGGGTTTGCTTTCACTCATGCTGATCAAATTAGCCCAGAAAACTGGCTTCCTAGAGGCAAAAAGAGGTGGGTGCGGATAGGGCAGGTACGGCTAGGCTTTGAGGCCACAATGGAATAGATTATGCAAATGTTCATTTGTATAAACACAAATGTTCTTCAGGAAATCTTCTGACTAAATTAGGAAAAAAATGTTTATGATCAATGAACAGAATTAGACCAGACTCCCCAGAATAGTCTAGCTATTTCCATTAGTCACTGCAAGAACGAAGTTCATTCTTTGTGCATGACCTAGCAGATGGGAGAGACCCGGAGGGGCCCCAGAGCTGGAAGCAGAGGAGACCCTGCCCAGGCTACCACAGGAAGCACTGTATCTAGGGCAGAGTGGAGGTACTGCAGAACGGCCACAGTTGCCTCCCATTTCCGTCTCCACTGTCCTCTGCCTGGGACACAGATGCTGGCCAGAGAGCTGCCCACAGGACCCTTCTCAAGACCCTCTGCAAGCTGTTCTCCAAAGGCCTTTCTCCGGTGTTGTTCTTTGTCTTCCTGGCTCCCCATGCCAGTTGCTGCCTTAGAGCCAGGTCTTTCTAGGCAAGTCTTGTGTTTCCCTGGGAAACCTCTGCCTCACATCATCTCACTTTCTCCCACCACAAGCCTGGGAAGTAAGCAGGGCATCATGAACCACACAGGAACTGCACACTCTGTACTTCTCAATTGTTTGTATTATGTAAAAGGAAACCACGGCTCAGGGAGGTTATCCAGTGTACCCAGGTTGACCCATATAGCAAGTGGCAGAATGATATAAATAAAATACCTTATAGGGGTACCTTTAAAAGACATAAAGGTGACAATTAAAACCAGTAACCTCCCTCATCCCCCCACTCTGCTCATACCCGGCCTTCCCTCAGCATCCTGCAGGACCAGGGCAGGGACCACTGTGTCTGCTTAGAGGATGTTTCAGCAGATCCTAATCAGAGCTCAGGTGTATGATCTAGGGACCTACACGTATGCATAGCGGCTTTTTATCCACTGATTTACACAGAAGCTCAGGGAAGGAGTGCAAAGCACATCAGCAACATACCCAGGATGCTTCCCCACAGATATCAGAACCTAAGAGGCCCCAGGGGTTCCTGGGAGATAATTCACCCTAGTTCATTGAGAGCCTGAGTGAAAGAGCTTCCGTGTGGCCATGTCCCCAACCTGCCCCCACTCTGTCCACAGAAGAGACAGGAGGACTAGGAAGCAGAACTCCAAAAGATCTATGGTCTAGCAATCTGTCTTTGAGATCCTTTCCATAGGTAGAGGGATGAAATTCCCTACTTACGAGCAAGATGGTGACAGGTGCAGTGTTAAGGGGGCAGTGACAGTGGTCTCCAAGAGGAGGGTGACAACAGACTCCCCCAAGCTTCCAGAGCCATGCATTGATTTCCTACAGGGGACAGATGATGGCTACGACAGCACAAACCACAAAAAAAAAAAAAAAAAAACAGACAGACATAACAGAAAGCAGCAGGACCCTCCTGGGGGAGAAGGCAAGAGATCAAAAAGATAAGACTCTAGTTCTTTCATGGCAGCCTGGCCCCCAGGGCACACTGAGATGCAATTGAGACTGGGTGTGATGGCACACACCTATAATCCCAACACTTGGGAGGCTGGAAACAGGAGGATCACTATGAGTCCAATCTGTGTAATGAGACCCTAGAGACCCTGTACTAAATACAAATTTTTAAAAAAGACTCCAGTTCTTGTAGTTCTTATACTTTACAGGGGCTCCTGGACACAAGAGAGCCAGGTCTGTACAGCCAGAGGACCTCAGGACAATTTAGGTCATAATTGAAATTGATTCTGGTAACTGGTACTTTCTGTGGGCCTACCTCTTGTCCCCAGGAAGTACAGAGAGGAATCTACTACTATTTCTGCACTCAGGGAGCTCCCAGCCTAGTGGAATTAAAGATAGGTAAACCAAATATTATAATAAATGCTTGCTAGGCAGTGCCTGAGTACCAGGGACAGCTGAGAGGGATAGTGTGTTCTATGTAGAGGACTCGAGGGAGGATTGTAAAAGGAAGTGGCAAGATTGAAATGGGTTAAAGATCTGGATATTAAAAGAGAAACACTACATCTTTTGAAAGAGAGAATAGGTAGCATTCTTGAAGACATAGGTATAGGCAAAAACTTTACGAATGAAATCCCAATTGCACAGGAACTATCACAGAAAATTAACAACTGTGATATCATATTATTAAAAAGTTTAGGGGCTGGAGAGATGGCTCAGTGGTCTAAAGCACCTACTTGAAACAAGCTTGGCAAAGCACAGGGACCACGGTTCAATCCCCCAGCACCACATGCCAGCCAGCCCCGCCCCCTGGTGAGCTGAGCTGGCCACACACACACACACACACACACACACACACACTAAATAAATGTAATAAATAAATAAATAATAATAATAAAAAGTTTATGCGCAGCAAAAGAAATGATCAACAGAGTGAAAAGAAAACCCAGAGTGGGGAAAAAAAAAAAATCGTTGGCTATTCCTCAGACAAATGGCTAATATCTAGACTATAAAAGGACTCAAAAAGTAGACCCTCCCCAAATTTAAAGACCCAATCCAAAAATGGACATCTGAGATGAATTCACACTTCTCAGATGAAGAAGTAGAGACAGTAAATAACTTTGTTCAGCATCACTGGTCATTTGAGAGATGTGAATTAAAGCAACACTGAAATTCCATCTCACGCTAAAAGGAATGACTATTATCAAAAAATCAACCAATAATAAATGCTGGTGGGGCTATGGGGAAAAAGAAACCCTTCTCCATTGTTCATGGGAGTGTAGACTTTGTGACATCAGTGTGGAGATTCCTCAAAAAACTAAAACTTCAGGTTCCATTTGACCCAGCTATTCCCTTTCTTGATATCTTCCCAAAAGAATTAACAGCATCATACCACAGCAATATATCCACACCCATTACAGTGGCACAGTTTGTAACAGCTAAATCTTGGGAAACAGCCCAAATGCCCATCAACCAATGAATGGAAAAACAAGATATATATAATGGAGTACTTCTGTATCGTAAAGAAGGATAAACTTGAGATATTTCTATATAAATGAATGCACTTAGAGACCATACTCCTAAGTGAAATAAATTGGACATGTATGCTCAAATACTGCATGATTCCTCTGGAGTAAGAAATATATAGTTAAAGACACAACTATATAATAGATATTATGAAAAAGGAAGAAAATGTTCAGATGAGAGGGGGAACAAGGGAGGAGAAGGGAAAAGAAAAAATAGGATAGCAGGAAAAAATGGAAACAAAGCTTTGGCAAATAAGGAAAGGAAGAGGGGTTGAAGGGAGAAGAGGGAAAGGAGGTTAAAAAAAAAGAATCAAGATGTTTCATATACAAGTACAAATGATGGAGATTATTGCTGTGTACATCTATACTGTGCCAATAAAAACTTTTTAAAAAATGAATAGTAACCCCTCTGGGCACCGAGCACTGAACCAGCACTTGGCAGGCACTTCCTCATGCCAACCCTTGTGATGATCCACCTGGTAGGGACTGTTAACTGCTTCCAGTAGAGACCTAAGGTCCAAGGTGGTTGGGCTGCCTACACATAGCAATAAGTAACTTGTTCAGACAAGCACACTAGTTTTGCCACTAGTCACCATGTCAATGTGGCTCAGTCTCAAAGGTCAATATGGCCCCTGGGAAATCACATCAACCTCTTCCTCTTCGCTCTCCAAGAAGACCAAGGGGACTGTAACACAACAGATGTGTCCTGAATCTGACAAGGATTTTCAGGCCCCAAAGTTGGCCAGCACTATAAACATCAGGCCAAAGAGAGGGCTACAGAGTGTGCTTTTAAGATCAGTTTCCAGTGAGAAGACTGTCCTCACCACAACTCACCTGAACTCAGGTGACACATCAGCTGCTCCTACCCTATGCCACACACCCATTACTTCCCATGGGAACCATGGCGACATCTGCCTAGCTTCTCTCCCCCTCTTCCTCTCATCACTATACCTCACTTGGTCTATCTCCACGAGGCATCTATAACTCTATTCATGAATGCATGATCATCTTTAAACCTCTATTAAAAGTTTTTTCATTGTAAAAACTAATAATTGAACTTCTTCATATGACCTACAAGTCTTCCCTGATGTACAATCATACTGAATTTTTTTGCTAATTGGTCTAGTGTGACCTCTGACCTCTGACCTTTGCACATGTTGTTTCCTCTGCCAGAACACTCTTCCCAACTCCACTAGCTCCTGTAATCCCCTAATGATCAACATATTGTCACTTCTCCAGAGAATCTTCTCTAACCATAACTACCACCTGAGCCCCAAAAGAGCTCCCTGATTCACCCTATTATCGCATTTCCATTTTCCCCATTGAACCATCCTTGCTTCCTGCTTGCTCAAGAAGGCAGAACATTAAGCTCCAAGAAGGCAGAGATTATGAGTGTCTTACGCATTTCTGTATTGTGTTCCTAAATCCAAGCATCACAACTCATTCACAAAAGGAGTCAATTTGACAAAGAAAGAGGGAAAAAAGGAAGAAGACAGTTTTGTCCTATCAGAGCTGCCACACCTTACCTAGCTGAGTTAGCTGAGAAAAACACCTTCTGTGAGCCTGAGGAAGAATAAGAGTCATTTATGGAGCATACAGTGTGCCACTATTAAAAGAATTAATCCTCACAACATCAGGAACCATCTGAGGAAGACAAAGTTCAGAAAATTGAACTCCTTAGTCAAGGCCACATAGCTAGAAAGTAACAGCTGGATTGAATTCAAGACTGTGTCCAGAGGCTGGACTTTCAGCCAACAATATCTACCACCTCCCAGAAAGCTCCAGAATGTTCACCTAGGCTGCAAGGATCTTCTGTGTGCAAGACCAAGGTTGTCATGAAATACAAAGAGCATGAGTTGCATCTCTGAGGTGAATTATGTGGAGAGGAAAAAGCATAATCTTGAAAGCCTTAAAACACAGTCACATAAAGCACCAATCATCCAGGCACAGTTTGCAAATACCTGTAGCCCCAACATTTAGGAAACAAGGCAGGAAGCTTAGTAAGGCTCTGTCTCAAAAACAAATAATTGAAATGCAGCCATCAGTCACTCTTAAGGAAATCAAGCCTCACATATCACATGCTACCTGCTCCAGAGAAGGGAAATAAAATCTCCCCTTGTCAAGTGTGGCAGCCAAAATAAGGATGACCAGAAACAAGTGTGACTTTCAGGAACTTGGAACAGAGTGAAGGAGAAATGATTTTACTGTACTGTGTTTGAGCCCAGGAGAGGGAAGAGCTTCCTTCCTCCCTACCTGGAGATGCACACAGGGCAGAAGCAGCTTGGTTCTCTTGGTGAGACCAAACCAGGCCTCCTGGATTCAGAAGAAAAGCAAAGAAGCAACTACTTTGATTGTGGGGGTATTTTCTTTCCCTTCCAAGTACATTAGCCTCTAAGAGTGCACAGCAATTCTATTATAAAGTGGCCATTCATTGCATAAGTCCCTAAGGATATTTGTCCTCTCTCTGGCTTAAAGAGGCCCAATTTTGTTCCAGCATCAGGAGGTCATAAGCTCATGCAAGCATGTTTTGACTGGACTAAAATGACTCAAGTCTTTCTCTTCCTCTGGCCAATGATTGTTAAGATGTGATTCCAGCAGATTAAAGCACCTACAAGCAGGCACATGAGCCTGGGGTTCGATCCCCGGGCCTGCTGTGCTGGGCTGCACCCAGGGAGTGCTGAAATGGCAATTGAGACTGGGTGTGGTGGCACATGCCTGTAATCCCAGCTCTTGGGAGGCTGTAAACAGGCGGATCATTACAAGTCCAATCTAGTAGTGAGACCCTGAACACTCTGTAGACCCTTCCCTAAAATGCAGAGGGATTAAAAAAACAAGATGTGATTTAGCCAATGAGACAGAAGGGTGAGTCTATTGGAGGACTTCTGGGATGGGGTTTCTCCAGTCATCTTGTGACTGTTAGAGCAGTTGTTCCCATACCAATGGTGTCAGGGAGAAAACATGGGAAGAATTTGACTTCTTAATGAGGTCATTGGATACAGAAATTCCTGGAGCTGCTTTAACTCTAGGTTTTTTATTATATGAGTATTAAATTATCCATTTTATCTAAATGTTTTTGAGTTAATCTTGATACATATTGTGGTAAAATCACTGGTCTTGGAGTTCAAACAGATTCAAGTTCAAATCATCTCTCTGAGCCTCACCTTCTTCATCTCCTATAGGAAATGCATTTAAATCACTAATGTATTCTGATACTTAATTTGGAGACTAACGAAATTAATAGTCTCACCCATGCCTTGGAAGGGCTCAGTTTGGTGGGAAAATTCTGATGCTTGAACAAATAATTACCACATTCCCTTTCGTATATGCTAACATTGCTTAAGAAATGTATTGTTTGAGACAGGGTCTTGCTATACAGCCTAGACTGGCCTTGTTCTCATGATCCTCTTGCCTCAAGGTCCTTGGTGCTAAGATTACAGATATGCATCACCACACCCAGCTGTATCATTAGTTTTGTACTAATAAGAAAGGAAAATGCTATAAATGAAATTAAGATACAATGGTTTTTAATCACAGAGTTTTAATTTTATTCTTATTGGTAAGAGCTCTATTCAACTTAATCAGACATTTTTTCATCACACATCTCTTTTGGGCACAGACATAAAAAGAAAACAATGAGCAAAATTAATTGCTTAGGGTCTCCAAAACTTCCTTATATTCATAATCTAACTCTTTTGTATCCTTCTTTTACTCCAAGTTGCTTATGGCTCAGGTTTTTCCTATAACATCATCCTCCCTGACTTCCAGAGCCTAATGATAGGTGTGTCTTCGAAAAGATTCATTATCATCTCTGAGATTCTCTTCTGAGCAGCTGACACTCATTCTGCAAGCTTTGGTTCTGGACTTTCTTGTTTTTAGCAGGTATCCACAAGAAACTCACAAACAAAAGCTTATGTCTGTGACCTTCCTCCAGTGACCTTCCTCTACTGCTACCTGTCCAATGGTCCAGGCGACAATGTCATGACTTGAAGAGATCCGAACTTGTGAACAATCTCATAAGTGATGAGATATGGCTGTTTGGCCATTGTACTTCTGTGTTATCTGGGCTAACTAGCTGTACACAGCACTAGAAATTGCAGGTAGAAATGATTCCTGTAGCCTATGTGGAAGTGGCCTTGGAGCAGGACCTGAGGCATAAAGAGGAAGTCAGGGAGGGCATTCTAGGTTGAAGGATGCACCAGAGCCTTACCTGGGAGCATAAAGAACAAAGACATATTTAACAAATAGGCATTACTTTACAAGGCTTAAACAGACAATTAAACTTCATTGTGTCAACTTGATTGTGAGCTGCCCAGTGGGTTAGGAAAGCGCACTTATAGGTGTGTCTGAGCAAGTCATGGAAGCATGACCAGGGTATTCTCTCTGGCCCCTAGCTGCTTCCCCTCTGGTGCTCTTCTCCTGTTCTGCTTACCAACTGCTATGACCTAAGCAGCTTTGCTCCGCCATACTCTTCTGCTATGGTGCTTCTTGCCTTAGAACCACCGAACCCAGGACTGAACCTCTCTTCCTTTTAGTTGGAGGTGCCAGCATTTTGCTCACCAATGAAAAGCTAACTAATACAGAAAATTGCTAATGAAAAATGTGACTGTGTTGCTGTGACTCTATCTGACCATGTGATTTAGAAGCCTTTGGAACTGTTTTGCAGGAGGCTTTTGGAAAGGTTTGAAGATATGGGCTAGAGAATGCCTAAAGTGGAAGACCAGTGGGTGCCAAAAGGAGGGAGCAAAGGGTGGTTCTGGTCAGAGGTCAGAAAAGCATAATGTTTCTAGGAATGTGGATAGAAAGACCAGGCTCAGGAGGTTTCAGAAGGGGACTCAGGGAATAGACCTGAGGCTGCCTCTGTTACATTTTGACAAAGAGCTTAACTACATTTTTTCCATGTCCTGAGATTTTGCAGACCACTGAAACTTCAAGGCAGCCTAATATACAGGCTGTGTTGTGGAGTAGTACTACATGCTTTTTTTAAAAAAATTATTTATTTATTTGTGTGTGTGTGTGTGTGTGTGTGTGTGTGTGTGGCCAGCTCAGCCCACCAGGGGGCGGTGGTGCTGGGGGATTGAACCACGGTCCCTGTGTTTTGCTAAGATTGTAAATAGGTGCGTTAGACCACTGAGCCATCTCACCAGCCCGAGTACTACATGCTTTTAACCAGGTTTACAGTGAAAATCATGACAAAAAACAAGCAGAAATATTTGAAAACCTTAGATTTTAGCCCGAAAAGAACCACATGTAAAGTTGAGATCAAAAGATTGCTGAAGGGGTCCGGGGAGATGGCTCAATAGGATAAGCACTTGACTGGCAAACGCAAGGATCTGAGTTCAATCCCCGGTTCTGAAAAAATAAAAAAAATAAAAAAGATTGCTGAAGAAATTGTTCCCATTAAAAAGAAACCAAGTACTTTGTACAGGAGAGGAGGAGAAGAAAGATACTTTGAGGGCATCTCAGAAATCAGAAAAACCACATCTATCACAGGCTTAAATGGGCAAAAATTTTCATCCAAAAATAGAATCCCTGGGATCCCTGCTCAAGACTTGAGACCTTGGCAGCAGCCATGTGATACCGGATTGTAAGCCATGCAAACTGTAAGAGTTGTGAGGGCCAGGGGTAGTATCACATACCAGTAATCCCAACACTCAGGAGGCTGAGGCAGGAGGATCACTATGGGTTCAACGCCTACCTGGGCTACATACTGAACTCAAGGCAAGCATGTACACAGCAAGTCCCTGTCTCATGAAAACAAATAAATACACTGGGGCTAGGAAGATAGCTCAGTGGCATAAGCATCTGCCTGGCAAATGCAAGGTAAGTTCAACCCCCAGTACTAAGAAAAAAAATTTAAAAGTTGTATGGTAATAAAGGCTTCCATCTAGATTTCAAAAGAATACCTGGGAGACCAAGCAAGGACCCTCTGAGAAGGCAGCATTAAACCTGTGAGAATCAAGTTGAAGGTGCAGTGAAGACCCCTAGAAGTTTAGAGGTGCCAGGAATGTGGAACATCTGCCAAGGAAAGCTATAGGCTATAAACAGAGCCCACCCAAGAGAGACCAAATGAAATGCAACCAGCAAGGCCCTAGGGGTGGGATCACTCACATCTCATCACCATGTTGCCCCCGGATGCCAGACACAGAGCTATAGGACTTCATATTTGCCCCACCATGTTTTTTGTCTTGCTTTGGCCCTACTTTTTAGCCTCTTATTTCTACTTTTTGGAATGGAGATGTTTACTATATACCGTTGTATAACGGGAATATGTAACTTGCTTTTTGAAATTTTCAGTGGTTCACAACTAAGAATTTTCCTGAGTCTCAGAGGCAAATTGGACTTGGATCTTTGAACAATGCTAGAACTGCTGATAATTTGGAGAGGGTATCAATGCATTTTCAACTATACACACAATAGTTACAGCATGTTAGGTGGAATGCTTTGAGGGGAATTAGTACGGTTTAAGGAGATTGTTTGGGTGCCAAGTTGATAAAGGGTGTTAATAGTTAATCTTGATTTTTTTTCTACTTGATTGGCTTGTGAGCTTCCTAGAGGATGGTGTAAAACACACTTCTGGGCATGTCCAGCTGCAGCATGGAGGTGTGACCTATGACTGCCCCAAAGCCCTCTCTCAACCAATGAAAGCAACCCTCAACCAATGATAGATAGAAATGGGATGGAACAACAATCCCCATCCTCTCCAGCCCTAGATGAGCCAATCCCAAGATACTTTTAGTCTATCCCCATAGCTACCCTAGCTGTCCTCCCTTCTCTAGTGACTGGTTGCTTCCTATTTTACTTGCCTTCTCTTTCATCAGTGTTTCCTGAGATCAGCTCCCAAATAAACTCCTTGGACTGAAATCTTTGATAATGACTTTGTAATATGTCAACTTGGTTAAACTGCATTTCACAGGATCCCATTTCCTGTATGTTTCCAGCTAAGGTCTGTCACAAGGAAATTCCTCTGCAAGAATTTGTAGGCTAGAAGAAGCAGTAGCACTCATAGCTCCCATGCCTTGTGGCTTGATTAGTATGCTTGCCCCATTGGCATGAGGTCCACAGTTGTTCCATGTTCCTCTTGACCTCACATCAGTTTCTCTGAATTTCTGGCCAAGTTATGTACTTGGATGTGTGTCTAAGGGCCCTGATTTTGGCAGACACCATACCAGCAGCAGCAGCTAGAACCGATGCCAGTCTCCAAGAGTCCTCATGGGCCTCCAGCTTTGTCTTTAGAGCTCCACTGTGTCCTTGTTTCCCTCACTTTCCATATACTTTCCTTCCTTGACTGCCTGCCTTTCAGGCTTCAAGCTCCAGTATCAAGTACAATGATCGCAGACTTACAGAGACCTCACAATATAATAAAACAAACTCTTGTAACAAATCCTTTAAGTGTTGATATATATTGTTCCAGAAGAAAATCAGAGACAAGATTTTGCTTTTTCCTAAAGATGGCTGTATTTGTTTGATTGAATCCTCCTATACACCTTGACTGAGGTTCTGCTTTTGGAAGAACTCATAGCAAGTATCCAGGAGTTCCTGAGATGAGTCCACTACAGTCAAGACTCCTGCAGGTAGACTGAGAGAGACCAGAGGCATTACATCCTTAGGATAATCACTGGGATGCCATCTTGACCCCTTCCCTGTAGCTGGCAAGGCCCATACGCTGCACAATGATGCTTCATGCTCGTACTCCACACCTCCTCTGTGAAGAAAACAACATTCGCGTACTTTCTAGCACACAACAAGAAATATTTCTGTTAAAATGTCAACAACATTATCACTTTCTTTTTAAGTGGTGGCATATTCCCTGGTGCTCAAAATTAAGAACCTTAGTACAGATTCAGCATATTTCACCAGTCAGTTCCCCAAGGGTGAATCAAACACCAAGCTCCAAGGAGTTACAAAAGAACTATATACAGCCCTGGTCCAATTAAAGTTTCAGTTGGATCAAGCTGAAATTCTCTGAGGATTCTAGGAGGCTAGAACTCCAGAAAGTCTGGGCTCCTCCAGCTTTATGATCATCCCCAAGCGAAGCTATTCGTTTGTTCATCTGCTTTCCAATAGTGTCCTGAACAAACTCCACTGATCCATTTGCCACTAGGTTCCATGTATTTCTGCCCCAACTGACCCTTAAGCTCCTCAAGAGCAAGACCCTGATGAACTCATCACTGGTCCATGGACAGTGCTTGGGTAGAGTTTATTGAGTGAGATAAAAAGAAAAGGCATCACATATCAAGGCTTTAATGGTCGCAGAACACTAACTTTGGAAGAGCTCTCCACAAACTTCTATTCTCTGACCTTTTCACCATACGTGTAATGAAACAGTCACAGGAATGACAAAGCTATACACTGTCTAAACAGGGGTTGGTTCTCAGAAGAGGAAGCAACACAATAACTAGTGAGGGATGTAAAACAAGGAGGGAGAGAAGGAGGGTTGGGGCAATAGCTCAGTGGCATAAGCACCTACCTGGCAAGCACAAGGCCCTGAGTTTGATCCCCAGTAGAGAAAAAGAAAAAAGAAAAGAGGGAGGGAGACAAAAGAGGAAAGCAGGCAGGGAGGAAAAGAATGAAGGACTTCAGGTTGACACAACAAAATTAGAAGTTAAAACTCCTGGCTACTAGTGTACTGGAATCTTTCCTCCTCCACCATGCCTTCCCCATCTCAACTTCAAATTTATAGCTGGTCAAAAATATAATTGTCCTTCCATCATTTACCCAGAATTCTCTTGAAATATTTACACAGAACCCCCTTGGGAACCCTGACTCCTCAGCTCAGAAAGTAGTACCGGAAATCAGTCAAAAGCATTTTGAGTATAAAGCCATGAAAATCCTGATTGCAAGAGCAGCCTTTCCAAGTCCATCGAGTGAGGGTCTCCAACTGTGAATCGAAGCATAGAATTAGACAGCTTTCAGTCCTCCTCACCACCAGCTCCAGCCCTGCATTTCCCATGCTATGGTCACTGGGAGATATTAGCATCTAAATTATTTTAAGAAGACATAATAAGATTCACCCAGCAGGCCATTAATGACGAAAGAGATTATTACTGGAAAAAATCCAAGACTGACTTTGAGCAGAGTTGGTTCATCTAAATGACCCCTTCCCTGCACCCCAGATCATCCTGGTCCCCAGAGATTATACAGATTTGAAAAAGTATCTGCCATGCAACATGCTCACGTTTATGCAAGAGGACCTTACGGAAGGAATCCCTGGAGAATTAGGGTCAGGGGTGCATAGCAGTGAGATAAATGAGATGTTCCCTGAATCATAAGAATGCTCCATGGCAGAATTTACAGGAAGCTTCTCAAGTCTCCATATTTGGCAGGCATCCAGCCAGAGTTGTCAAGTATTAGATTAATTTTAATTCAATGCAAAACACCACGTTAGTGTAGTGTTGCAATCGAGAGTTGAAGCATACAAAAGCCAAGAGTCCTTGAAGTAGATCATTCCAAAGCCTGAGCATCCTTTCAAGCGTCCATCAAAAAAGACATGTTCTTAGAGAATTCCCCAGCTATCACTGCCTTCAAATCATGCTACTTAACCAGGTAAATGAGCCACTTAGCAGTGACCTGAAAGGGATGAAACTATTGATTAAAGTCACTTCTCAGGTTCTGGTCACAGAAGCTAAAGTTTAAACTTCTTGATATAGCATTCAAGACCTTGCACCATCTAGCCTCAAATGCCCTTCACAACCTGGCCCTACAGTATGGGCCTCCATGTTTTGTACCTGCAACCACCCCAGCCCTTTTATTACACCCAACTTGTACTCCTAACTTAATCTGCTCTAATCAATGATGTATTCCCAGGGAACCCCTCCACAATGCCCTAGCTTATCATGGAAGAGGAGTGTCACCTGGCTCAGAGGAAGCAGCTCCCTGGCTGGTCATCAGCCAATCAGATTCCTCTTGAAAATTTGACATAGAAAATACAAATGATAGCTGACAGATCACAGTCTTCAGCCTGTGATAAGGAAAGCATTTCAAGTCCATACTACACAATGAGGGACAAGCAAAGAGTCATCCACAAAGAGGATGACAAAAGAAGCCTTGAGATCAAAATAAAAGAAATGGGCCCAGAAATAAAATAAAAGAGCTGTGCCAGCTTTCTTATTCCCAGTTCCTGCTTCTCTCAAGACTTCTTACTGTACAAGCTATACTCAGTGCCTGTGAGATGGCCTTGTATCCTGACGAGCATTAATAAATCCCAAGCAGGGCCTTTCATCCAACTGGCCCCCAGCAGGTAACCACATGGCTGACCCACATGCAGATCTCCTATACCCATAGAACTGCATCCGGCACTACCCTTCCAGCCTCTCTGCTGAGACTGCCTCTCCCCTGGAAGGAGTCCTTGGGAAGTATACTTCTCCAGAGATGTCACTGGAACATGTACCTATAGAGGCTTGTTTTGAGGAATTTGCTCATACCATGATGGAGGGTGGCAGGTCCCAAATCTGCAGGGTTGGCCCACAGACCAGAACCCCAGGAAGAGCAGATGGGGCAGTCCAAATCAGACAGCATCCTCTGCAACATGTCCTCTTGTTCAGCGGAAGTGAATCTTTAGTTTTAGTAAATTCTTCAACTGCTTGGCTGAAGCCAATGTATAATACAGAAGGCAATCTGCTTCACTCAAAGCCAATAAATTTAAGCGTTCATTTGATCCAAAACTACTTCACGGAAACATCCAAGATTATGTTTGACCAAATATCTATGTATAACTAAGTTGACCAAAAATAAATAAATTAATTAACACCATAGGCAGCAGCTTATTAAATGACTCTGTTCACACTCTTGCACGCAGTGGTTCAATGTGCTCCAGTGTTTCTTCCACCTCTCCCTGTCCATTGTGTTTGAGCCCAAGCTATACACCACCCTAATGTACATCTCAAGCTCCAGGGCTAGTGCAAATCATCCTGATTAGGCTCAGGATGAACCCTCACCCTACTTCTGTATGAGGCCCAGGACAGGGATGCTACAGTGCTCCACCAACTCTTCCAGAGAAAATAATTTCCTGACTCATTGTGCTTTAGATTTATACTGTTGACAAGAACTCGAATATACTCAGAAGCGGTGCTTCTGGAAGCTGATCGAACCATGGGGCCTACACTGGCCAGTGGGCTAATCAGAGGTCAAAGGTGGCCCACTGGTAGGAATTAGTGCCTGGTCTTTCAGGGAATGACCTAAAGGGTGAATCTCTCTCCTGGTCTCCTCCTTTCACTCTCTGCTTCCTGGCGACCACGACATAAGCAACTCTCCTCCACCAGACCCTTCCTGCACCGGACTTAGCAGACTATGAATCAAATCCTCTGAAAACTATGAGCCAAATAAACTTTCTTCCTTTAAGTTGTGAGTGTAGGACATTTTGTCCCAGTCACAGAAAGTAACTAAGACACAATTGTCCTAGAGCCCAAGCCAAGACTGAGGCAGAGAGCTCCACCCAGTCCCCCCACACCAGCTCATGTGGGCTGTGGCCTGCGGTAGGGCTGGTGCTTGCATTCTGTGTTAAGCCCAACCTTGCTCCTGTGCTGCAGTACCCCACGGCAGTAGTCTTAATTAAAGCCTTCCTTGCCATTTGAACACATGTCAGAATCATTTTTTCTTGAACACCAGCAAAACGGAGACATTAATAACAATACCTGCTGTGAGTTTCCTATTGCTCCGGTAACAAATCACCACAAACTTACTGCCTTAAAACAACACACATTTATTATGTTAAAGGGCTGAAAGTCAGAAGCCTGAGCTGGGGGCTGCATTCCTAGAGTGGAGGTCCTAGAACAGAATGTTTTCTTGCCTTTTCCTCTTCCAGCAGGTCACCCACATCCCTTGGCTCTCGGTCCCTTCCTTCACCTCTAAGGCAGCAGTGGCATCACTCTTGACCCTCCCACCCTCCTCTTTTCCTTATATGGGCCCTCATGGTATAAGGAACCTATGCAGATGATCCAGGACACATCTCAACATCCTTAATCATATGAACAATTAAATTAATCAGCAAAGTCCCTTTTACCTTGTAAGGTAACATGTCTATAGGTTCCGGGGCTTAGAACATGGACACCTGTGTGGGGCTATTATTCTGCCTGCTACACCTAGCTCATAGGACTGTTCCTAAGGATTAGATGAAAAGAATGCACAAAAGCAGCTTAAGCCCAGTGTCCAGCACCTCATAAGCACTCAATAAATATAAAATGTTACTGTCGTCTTCCCTCTCCCACCCTGTATGTCCTGCTAATGACTGTTTAATAAATGTAGATATTATTGCAGCCACTGTCTTCACTGGGCCTCCCCAGAACTGTGCTTTATTCTTCCACCTCTGTGTGACTTGTCACACTATACACTACTTAATTATTTATGTGCCTCTGCCTCATCTCTGTCACCTTTAGGAAGTGACATAGAGCAGGTGGCACTGGACTTAGGAGGAGGAGGCTTTCAGGAAAGGCTAAGAGTGGATCCTAGTGGCACCTTGAGATCTCTAGCTCTGACTTCCAGGGCAGAAGTGAGGGCCCCACCTCACTCTGTTCAGCTGAAGATTTTGCCACTGTCAACCCACTGTCTGGACAGGGAGGCTGAGCAATGTGGTCCCCTCTCCTGTTCCCCCTATTAAGCCACCAGGTTCCCACAGACAGGGCAGCTGTGCATGGGGAGCAGAGCCTCACTTGGTCTGTTTGTCCCTTTGCTCCAGGCCTGACTAGGTTGTCCAGCCACTAGTGTGGAAAAGTCCCATTCAGTAAAAAGCAGTCTTGTACTGGGAAAATTAACCCAAGGCAGAGATGCGATGCTGATATACCTTCACACTCTGAGCTCGGTACAGGCTTGGCAAGATGAAGGGCAAGGGAGACACTGGGAAGTGGGGTGATTTAACCCCTTTTTGCATTATTAGTAGGGTGTGCAGAAGTGGGGTAGGATGTTGCAACGTGAACTGGCTGGGCTTCTCACCTCTCACAGGCCCTTCACATCTCCTTCCTTGCAGAGGTTCACACCTGAACTGCCAGCTCTCAGTATCCTAACTGTTCATTTACTCTTATCTATCTAAGCAACAATATACGTATCTATCTTGCTCACCATATCCCTTGCACCTAATGTGAGCCTAGTATGATAATGTGTGGGATGCGCGAATAGGAGGATGGAAGGGCATAGAATCCAATTAACCCTTCATTATTTATTTACCGCAGGAAAATTGTTTGGGCCCCAGCACCCCATGAGAACCCAAGGACGTGTGTTCTGCTCCAAAATGTCCATAGGAAGACGTTCCCTGTACAGTGCCCCTTCTGGACGTCCTGGGGACTCTTCAGCACAAGGAGTGAGGAGAACTCAACATTTGTGTTCTAGAAGTATCCTCAAGTTCTACAAGTAGTTAACATTCTACCAGGCTGGCCTGCGCCTCTTCCAGACACTTACAAGTACTGTGGCTCAGAGTGAAAGCCCACTGCTGATGCGTATCAGGGAATCTCCATGAGATATGGTCCCTTGTCCCAGTGCAAACTGATGATGGTCACACCAAGTGGAGAGATAACAGGCGAGGGCTCCCGGGAGGAACTGGTGGCTGAGGACGAGATGAAGAATGGCCACTGCATGCTGGGCTTCAATGCGGGTTTGTTCTGAGAACAAATGAGGTCACTGGCCTTGGCAACAGAGCAACGCAGTCTCCTTTCTGGGGAGAGACCACAGGAGTGGGGGCCACATGTGTGTGGATTACTCACAAAGCTCATACCTCCTCTCTGCACTTATATCCCCTTCCTGCCCCAGTAAATCTGGCACTTAGCACAGTCTCAGCCTCCATCTATACAAAACCAGCCTCCATTTAGCCTCATTCTTTCTACCCTTCTCCTGGGGTCCCAACCATGGTAAATGGCATCACCTTCTACCCTCATAAGCCACAGACCTCCGTCTTCCCCAGGGCACCCCTTCAGAACCCATAGGTTTGCTCATCAGGATAAAAATCTGAAATTCACCTCTTGGGCCACAGCTCTCTCCAAACACTCCAAGGATCACATGACACAGGTGACACACCACCACCCCCAGCACTTCTTAGAGTCCACACCTTTCTTGATCCATTTCTTTATTTTCTCCTCATCAAAATCCCCCACATTTATCCATGCTCAAACAGCATTTCTTTTATATAGTTACCATAATCCTCCAAGTTGGAATTAATCACCCAATTTCATCCAATTCCCTTTGCTTCCAAAACATAGCATTAAGGCCAGCATGATAACATTTATTTCTTCCAGGTTCATGGTTTAGGTAATGAAGCAGAGAAATTATTATCTCATAGCTGGCACCAGAATTTCTCTTAGGGAAGAAAATGCTGTCCTTTGGGAGAAATCCCTTGAACTCCAGTTCCCAGTTCCTTCCCAGGGGATTTACGGGTTCTAGGGGGAGGAAGAACTCTCATCTTTGTTCCCAGGGTAGCTCAGTGAGACTCCTCCACGTAGTGCCTCCTTCTGAGGAGATGGCACTGCAGGGGAGACGTGAAAGGAAGGAGGGTGTCTCAGTTACTCTTCTCCCGTTGCTGGGACAAATACCCGACACTCAAAATGAAGGAAGGCAAGGTTTATTTAGCTCACAGTTACTGGCGGTTTCAGTCCATACTCAGCTGGCTCCAAGGCAGAGGGGCATCTGGCAGAGAGCAGCACTTCATGGCAGAGGGAAAATGCAGAGAGCAAAATGGAGAAGTAGCAGCAACAATAGCAGCAGAGAGCAAGTCTGTCTCTCTTTCTCTCTTACACTACATTCAGGCTATCCGCCCCAGGCACTCACACCCATAATCAAGTATTCAGCAGTATTCAGACCCATAATCCCAGCCTTGGATCATGAATTAATCACAAACTGTAGAACTCTGCCTCAATGATTGCATGAGGCTTTTTTTTTTGGGGGGGGGGGAAATATACACAAACCATAACAGAAACCCAGGCATGAGCATTCCATGAGGTTGGAGCAGCAGGAGGGTGGGTATACAGGCCTGCGGCAGCAAGGTGTGGGTAGCCCAGGAAGTAAAAACAGTTCTTACTTAGCACATAGTTTTTTAAGGGGCAGAGAAGCCTGCAGAGTCTCCTGCGGGTCTCTAGGAGCACACAGTAGCATGTACACATAAATTTTGCCCTGAATTTTGGGAGATTCGGAGACTTTCTGAAACTATTCATAATAACCTGATAAGGAGGCACAAGGTCAGGCCGTGGACCCCAAGCTAATGGTCGCAATTACCATGTGGGGCAGGTAGAGGCAACATGAATTTGGAGCACTTGGCAGGAGTCTTGTCACAGCTAACCTTGAAAGTCACATATACGAGGGCTGGGGAGATAGCTCAGCAGAATAAGTGCTTGCCTGGCAAGTGCAGGGTCCTGAGTTCAATCCCTGGTACCGCAATAAATAAATAAATAAATAAATAGAAAGAAAGAAAGAAAGAAAGAAAGAAAGAAAGAAAAAGAAAGTCACATATATGAGGGGACTTGTTCAGAGTACAATAGCCATCCTATGTGCTATAAAAATCATCACAAAATGTGAGATTTGGGGCAGATATTAAAGGCAAGAGATGATGTAGGATAGGAGGGAATAGGGGGAAAGAAAATCAACAGGAGAAACATCTAACAAGAAGCCTGTATTCATTTCCCACTCACTATTGCAACAAATGACCACAAATTCCAGATGCTTGAAATAAAGCAAATTTGTTATCTCACAGCTGTGAAAGACAGAGGTCCAAAGTCAGTTTCACTGGGCTGAAGTCAAGGTGTCCGGGGCAGGTTCTTTCTGGGGGCTCCAGACAAGAAACTATGTCCTTGCCTCTCAAGGCAGCATCTGGAGGTTGCCTATGTTCCTTGGCATCTTCCTCAAGTCACCCAACCTCTTGATTAGCTCATCACTTGGCCCACTCTCTTCTAAGATCAAACTTCCCTCTGCCCCCAGACCTTTTGTGGTAATGGGGATTGAACCCAGGGCCTTTGCACAGAGCCATATCAATAGCCCAGCTGTTTTTGTTTTTTATTTTGAGACAAGGCCTCACTGAGTTGCCCAGGCTGAGCTCAAGCTTATAATCCTGCTTCAGAGTGCTGAGATCACAAGTGTACACACCACTGTGCCTGGCCCTGACTCCCTTTCATAAAGATGTTTGGGATTATATCCAGGGCCCTCCTTGAATAATAATAATCTCATGTCAGAATCCTTAATTTGTTCACATCTCTGAAGTTGATTTTTCCATATAAGATAAGCTCATGGGTTCCAGGAACTTGAACATGAGAGTCTTTGGGGACCACCATTAGGCTCCCAGGAGGACACACTAATTGCCCCTCTGGAAAGGTATGAGTGGAAGAGAAGAGAAGCATCCGGGAAGGCACCATGATTTGTGGCTTGGGCTGCCACCCATCCTTAGCCACTGGGGAAGGAAGGGAGAGGTCCAGTTGCAGTAGCCAGCAAGGCTGCAGAAAGCTATGCAGCTGGAGAGCCTCAGACACCAGCGAAATGCTTGGGATGAGGACAGTGACCAGCATATAAGGAGAACAGCCTGAGAAGTTAGGAGGAAAATAGAGGTGTTGCTGTTGAACTTGGCCACGAGCTGGTAAGTGGAGTCCCTGGAGAAAACTACATTAGGCTCATGGAGGAGCCAGGAACCCAACTGCAAAGGATCACGAGGAACATGCAAAATGTTCATCAGCTAAAGAAGATATTACTTTAAACATAAATAACAGGTAACACCTATTGAGCACCTACTCAACCATCAGCATGCTACACACTTGTCATCTCATTTCTTAACCTGCACAATGGCCCTCTGAGATGTTGCTATTGCTATTCTCATCGCCACTTGACGGAGGAGGAAGCTGAGGCTGGGGAGGAAAAGTGGCTTTCCAGCATTACACAGCCAGTGAGCAGCAGGACCAGGATTCCACCCCCGGCTGGCTGGCTGCAGAGCCTTTCTGCTTTTGTCCCGAACCAGGTTCTTTTACACAACAGTCACTGGGCCCAGGCTCTGGACTGGGCAGCCATAAGTAGGGGCAGGCGGGGTCTGACCCACCCCTCTACCTGGAGGGGCGTTTTGTGTTGACAGAGGCAAACCTGGCTGATGCAAACTTCAATGCGAAGTCCTCCCAGTCCAGGAGCAAGCACTCCCAGAGCACTCACAGGCAGGGTCAGAGGCTATGACTTGGCCCGATGTCTGCTGAGCAAAAGACTCAGCAGCCTCTGCTGCTCCCTGGAGAGCTCTATGGCCTCCCTGGCACTCACACTCATGCTCTGGGATGGCTGAACTCAGAGCACAGCAAGGTCTGCTCAGTGCTCTGCACCCAGGTCCTCTGCTACCAGCTGCACAAGCTGGCAGTGATCCCAGCCCCAGTCACCTGCACGAGGCCTCTCCCACTGTGAGCAGCCACAGGAGGTGGTCTTTCCAGAGCCACCAACCAGGTCCACCCTGAGCCCATTTCTTGCTCTTCAAGCTGAGCAGTCAGGAGTGAAAGACCAGAAATCTCACAGGGACCATATCAGGACAATGCAGTGCCTCATTGTGACACATAATGGAATGACTGAAAGATACAATCTGGACTAAGTGTGATGGTACACACCTATAATCTTAGCACTAGGGAGGCTGAGGCAACAGGATGGCCATGAGTTTAAGGCCAGCCTGGGCTACATAGTGAATTTAAGACCATCCTGAACTAGATAAATAAATAAATAACATGATCTGCCCTTAAACCCCAAAATCCATTAGCTGTGTGGCCTTGGACAAGTTGCTAAATTTCTCTGTGCCTTAATTTTTTAATCAATAAGTGGTGCTGAGTGTAACAGTTGTCCTTCCCTCAGAGTTATCACAAAAACTAACTGAGGTTGTGTACCTGTGTCACTTAGAACAGTGTCTGGCACAGAGGGAGAATTATGTAAATATTAGCTCTTATTATTATTTAGCATATATATATATATATATATATATATATATATATATTAATTACAGTTCCCGTTACTTAAGATCTCGCTGTCAATATTGTTTGCAACTTCTGTTCTTTCCTTATAAGGCAACTTGCATTTCTTGGATGTGTCTTCACGTCAATACTTAAAGATGTGTCTGCCTAGTTCTTTGTGAACATTACAGAGCATCATAGTCTCTCTGCACTAAACTGTGACAAAGAAGTCCCCAGCTTATTTAACATTTCCCATGTTGTTGGACACTTAGGTTGCTTCCAATGGTTTCCTTTTTAGAAAGCATGGTTTTTATTTGCTTTGTTTTATTTTGTTTCTGTCCTCTTTTTGAGACAAGCTCTCGCTATGTAGCCTAGGCTGGCTTCAAATTTACAGTAATCCTCCCGCCTCAGCCTCCCAAATTCTGGGATTACAACTGTGCCCCACCATGCCTGGCAATTTAGAAACCATGTGGCGGCGATCATCCTGACCCCCACAGCTGCCCTGGAATGGAGCACTACAAGCAAGCTGGGGGATGTGCAGGGTTCACACGGCTTGATTTTTGATGGATGCTGCTAAGTGGTCCTACAAAGCGGCTCCGTTTGCTCCCTTTACCGCCCACAGAGCATGAGAGGACTCATTTCCTCGCCCCTTTCCAACACTAGAAAGTTTATCCATATTCATAAGTTCCCATCAGCCTAATGAGGGCAAAAGCAAGCTCATCTTGTGCACCTCTCCTTCCTTCTGGTGAGGCGGAGCACACTTTCGTAGGCTTATGGCCATTTGTATGTCTTGTCTGTGATTCAATTTACAGACTTGGTCTCATTTTCTGTTGGGTTGTTTGTCTTTTTCCTATTGATTTTTAGGGCTTGGTGATTGATTGGATGTGGGTGATGTGAAAGTGAAGAAAATTAAAAGTCACACCTTTAAAATGTCCTCAGGTTCAGGCAACCTGGGGGCCATGGGGCCATTCCCAGCTCAGAGAGCACCCAAGAGGCAGCACCCAGGTGGGGCTGTGAGTACTTGGTTGGATTGAGGCTGGGGCTGCTGTCATCGTCCCCTCCCCTCACTCACATGGATGAACTGGCCCTGACTGCATCCTGGCCTTGGAGAGCCCCAGGCCTGAAGTGTCATGGCCATCATTCATCAAACAGCCATAGCAAACACTGTCCTGGGCAGTAGGGCCACAGAAGTCAATGCACAGCAATGTTGTAATAAGAGAGAGCAAAAAATCAAAACAAGCCGTAAATAAACAGGCTAATTTCAGGCCATGATGGGGGTCATCAGGGCACTAACATAGCAGTATGATAGGGAGTGAATGTGGGCTGGGGCTGGGGGATGGTCAGAGAAAGCCTTTCTGAGGAGCAATGTGGGCATCTAGATCTGCATGGTGACCAGAAACTCATCCATAGATCTGCATGGCGACCAGGAGCTCTTCCAAGACCAGGGAGGAGAGCATAAGAGCATGCAACAGAGACATGGAGGGAGCAAGGCTGGAGGCGGAGGCCACAGATCACAGGATGGAAGAGAGGCAGTGTGGTGGAAGGACAAGGACAAGGATGGGTGACAGCATCGGGGGGGGGGGAGCCAGTTTAGGTAGGACCTTCCAGCTATGGTACAGGTTTTAGAACTAATTCCCTGCAGAAAGGGAAGCTCTCAGAAGCATCTAGGGTTCCAGCTGGGGAAGTCATGATGTGCTTCACACCACAGCATAAAGAATGTGTTTCATGGGAGCAAGAGCAGCACAAAGGCCAGCCGGGGGCCTGCTGAGACAGTCCAGTGAGAGATGGTGCCATTTTGGATGAAGCAGTGACATGGCAATGAAGACATCTGGAAAGATGCAGACCCTGCTGATGGACAGAAGGGCCATGTTGGGGAACAGGAAGCTATTCCTGGAGTCCTTTGCATCTTTACCTACTTGCTGAGACAGGCGTGGGACTGAAGCTGGGGCTGTCAGTGCCCTAGTCCTGATATTTTGCAACCTAGGTTGAACGTAGGGGTCTGAGTCATAGTGGTGAGGGGACGTGGGAGGAGGGAGGGTCTCCATAAAGCCTGAGCTTTACTGCAGGGCCCCTGCTAACTCTCACCTCTTCCCTAAGCCCAGACCACCAGATCCTACATAGTCTGGAAGCACCCAGTGAGTTTACTCTTTGCCTATGATGGCCATTGCTCCTTTCTATGGCTCACAGCCAGACACACTGATGAATACACATAATATTTAAAGTCATATACCTGGACGAGCCACCCAAGGTAATGGCACAGTGAAGGAAGGGTAGAGAAGAACATGGATTCTCAACAAACTAACAAAGATCTGAGACTTCCAGGGCACCAATAATTCCAAGGAAAATGGTTTTGCTATCATCTTCAATAACAGCCCAACCCAGAGCATTTTCTCCCAAGAGCTAGTCTGGGAGAAGCAGCTAGACAGGACTCCTAGTGGGGTCCTGGGATGGGAGAAGACAAAACAGTTCCTTCAGGAGCTGAATGGAAGAAGGCAAAGATGGGAATGGTTCGTAAGGATTCATCACTAAGGATGCTACCAGTGACTTAGCCCTGGGAAGAGGACGTGACTTGTCATGGTGTGAAAGGAAAAGGCAGTATTGCAGTAAGGATGAGGTAAACAAGGGGGGTGGGGAAGGGTTGGGAGAACAGGGATGGGGAAGGAGAGGGAGATGGAGAGAGAGAGAAGATAGAAATAGCCAGAAGGGCACCCTGAGGTCGCTGCCACAGCCAACTCTTCCTCATAGCCTCTGGAAGGCAGGAACTATACAGGAGTTGGGCAGCCATAAAGTTAGAGCCACTCGCATCACAATGGGCCCAGACCATCACCAATGCCATTAGTCTCCAAGAAGGCTCATCCTCGCCACCACCACCACCACAACCACCACCACCGCCACTGCCATCTGCCACCCACAAATCCCTGCTCCTGAACCTGCCACATACTTTACCACCCCAGCAACAAGTACCCCACACACAGCAGGGGACCAAGAGCAAAGATGATCAGGATTCTGGACTGAGGTCTACACAGACTGGCTCTCATCCTTGTTGGAGCTTCCTGAATCTGGGAGTTGGATGGCACTGATGGCAGGTAGACAGTAGGAGGGATACTGTGCATTGGAACTAAAGGAATGGGGCCTAGGCTTGCAATTGTCAAACTTCACTGCACATGTAAATTATACAAGAATCAGATTCCTGGAAATCTGTATTCTTATTAAGTCCCCTCCCACACCCCACTCTCAGGTGTCTGAGAAACCCCAGCCTTTGCCAAAATCTTCCAAAAGGGTGTCACACATGCATATTACATGGGTTGCTTTCAGCATCATTTCCAACTGGTCTTCCAAAGGGGTGGGGGTGGGGAGAAGACAAGGGAAGAGAAGAGAAGAGGAAATGAAAGGAAAAGACTTCAAAAGTTTTTTCAAGTCAGACTACAGCTCCAGTGACTATAACCTTTAACCCCCAAAAAGACCCATTGCAGCTTTCAAGTGTCAATCTGCGCGATGGGCCTGAATGATCTAACCTTCAGCTCGAAAGAGTCACGACAAAAGGTCAGAAGGAAACTACGGTACATTGCAGGAAGTTTCTCTGCTGTGGGTACTTGAAAGGCAGGAGACTTTCAGAGAGGACAGCCCAGAGAAGTCATGGTCGGCAGTAAATGGCCTTCACTATTAAAATGGCTCACTTGTGCTTTAATTTAGTTTGCTATTGTTTAAATAACAAGAAGGAATCTTTGGAAAACATAGAACTGACCCTTCAGTCCTATACTTCAAATGTTTGACAGCTCCTCAAAGCATGCAGCTGCACCCTTGTTAGGGCAATAAAAGCTTCCTGGTGTTTGCACACTTTCGTAAACGCTGCCTTGATCCAAGTGAAGCAGGATGCACTCCTTGGCCGCACCAAGCCCATGTACTGATGTGCACCAGCCATGGCCAGGACTGGAATATCCATGCAGCTTTTCCCTACCTGCTTTGTCCAGCACTGAATCTTCGCTCCAAGAAGCAACCCCGAGGATGACAGCTCTATGAAACACCTTTGGGACTTAGCACAAACCCCTTAGTCTGGCGCTCCAGGCCTCCCACACCTCCCCACAACCCCTACTCCCAGCCTCATCGTCCTCACTCCACCTGCATGCACCCACACCTAGCCCTTCCCTGAGCACTTGAGATATTAACTGGCGGCTCTCACTGCCAGCAGGGCCTTTCTTTCTGTCCTCTACCCTTCAACTCCATTCTGTGGAATCTTTGGTTCCACGGAGCTCCACCTGCTCCCTGCTGTAAAGCTTGATTGCTCCCTGCTCCTGCCTCCCCACAAGCTGCACTGTGATTAGCCTGAGTCTCCCCATTACCAATTGAGAGCTTTGGCAGGGCTGAAGGCATGAGCTGACCAAAGAAATATATGTTGGCGATACTAATAGCTTCCCTCTGTTCGCTCTTCCTAAGGCCAGGCATTCCTGTAAGCGCCCGACATGCATCAACACATGTAATCCTCACAACCTCACTCCCCGGGTTAACAATACTCTATCACTTCTTATTTTCTCTGTTTTATAGATGAGGGAGCTGAAATGTGAGACATTCCCTTACCAAAGTCACATGACCAATGGGTGGCCTCAGTTCTAGCTCTCAAGCTCTGTGCTGCGCTCTTTAGGGTAGCAGAAGTGAGTTTGGCTCTGAGGCTGCCTAGTTCAGTAGCTGCACTATGTCACCACGTGCTCAGCTTCTTTGTATTTTTTCTCTGCACCCTTGGTGAGTCCATTCTGCCCTTGGTCTGGCTGCTAGAGCGGCACCCACCAAGACAGCGGCGGTTTGGAGAGTGGGGGTTAAGAGCATTGTCTATGGAGCCAGATAGCCCCACCTCCTTCCTTCAGGGGTAGATAGGTCCTGGAAAGCAGGAACAGCTAACACCCCAAATTCAGATGTAATGAGCTATGCTCAGTGGGGTTGAATGAGTTAGTGCGGAGGACAGTTTCTAAGGGCAGAGCTGAAATCTAGACTCGGCATGGTTGGGGTCTAAAGACTGCCTTCTTAGCCACCCTGCCATGAAACCACCACAGGGCTCAGAGGCACTTTAGGTACGGGGGACCTTAGGTAAGCCACACATGTGCAAAGATACAGTGGAGAAGGAATGGGCTGGCTCACGTAGAGCTCCCCTTCCTCTCCCTTTTGCCTCATGTTTTGCTTACAACATTCTTCTACCCCATCTTTGCCCAGAATACACCTATTCTTTCTTTAAGAACCAGTTTTACCTTCATCTCCTTCGGGAAGCCTTCCCTGGTGTCACCCCAGGCTTGGCTCGGTGTCTCTACTGTGTGTCCCTGAGCATGCCACACTGCTGTACGCTGATCCAGAGCCAAAGGAAGGCAAGAAGCATGTAGCTTGTCACTGGGGCTCCCCTGGTAACTGGCACAGTAGTCAATGAATGCAAGGGCCGTAAAAACTATCTGCCAGACATGCAAGCAGATTGTGTGTCAGCATACAGGCTTGTTATATAGAGCTGTGGCCACCATATTTAAAAAACCAGATGAGCTACATAGAGGAAAACTTTATCCTTCAGTATCCCTTCCGAACCCAAGATCCCCTTCTGAAAGATGTAGTTGAAGATTGCAAGGCAAAGCACAGTCTTGGGTCACACAAACCCTCAAAGCTTAAGTGCTTACTCAACCACTTCCTGGCCATAACCTTAAGCAAGCACAGCACCATCTGTAAAGTGGAATAAAAGCAGACTTCCTCCAAGATTGGTTATAAGGATCAGATGAGACAGGACAGAAGGCCAGGCACAGAGCAAACACTCAAGTAAATGCTAAATCTGGAACCGGTATGTATGCACACAGTGACAAACCACACAGAAGTGGCGATCCACCTGTCACTGGATCTCTGGAGCCCCAAGAGGCTCACTGTCAAGAACAGTAGGGTGGACTGAGGGTGGACAGCTCAGTGGCTGAGCACATGATGCTCCCAACGCAGCTGAGCTAACATGACTGAGATGAGGTCACCGATAGCAGCTCAAAATGCAGGGCTTGTGCCAAGCTGTCCGAGTAATAAAAGCTAATTGCATACTGAGTTGGGAAAGTATTTTAGGAATAAAACTTTCATCCATTTTCCTTCTAGAACAGTGTTAGGTATAGCCACAAAGTGTGTTGCTTTATGGCTGTACAACTTAGAAAATATGCCAGGCTAGGAGCTGGGACACCCAGATTCTTGTCCTGGATCTGTCAGTGGCTCCAGTCTAGGGGGGTGCCAGGCCCACTCTGGCCTCAGTGAGTCTCAGTGACCTCAAAGGTGCCTCTGAGCTCTGTGACTGTCTTATGGCAGGGTGGCCAAGAAGGCAGTCTTTGGACCCCCAAAACTGAATCCAGATTCCAGCTCTGCCCTTAGAAAAACGTCTCCTGCCTGAGTCATCTGACCCACTGAGTACAGTATGTGAATCGGGAGCTCAGCTGCTCCCACTTCCCAGCCCCTGCCTACCCCTGTTCTCTCAGCTCTTCTGGAGCTCACAGGAAGGAATTCACAAAGCTCTGAACCAGTCCTGGCACAGGACCACTTAGTGATAGTGGTGGTGCTATTTTGATCTGCTGTCTCTTGGCACTTTTGACAACAGCCAAACCTGGGGAAAGCTCCACACACCATGCACTTCACAGAGATGCTTAAATCCCCTGAGTGGGTACATGACAGATAGGGGGCACTCACTGGGCTTTATAACCTTCTGCTTCATTCAGCTTCAAAGTCCCTTCAATCCACCAAAGTTCCTAGAATCAAAGGCTTCATCATATTAGGCACACTTTGCTACTTATCTGATCATTCCTATCCCCAGCAGGAGCTGACTCTGCCTTGAAAAGAAAAAAAAATAAAGCACCAATACCTATATGCCCATCCACAGATGAATGGGTAAAGAAACCATGGTATTTATACACAGTGGATAGTGGCCCGCTCTACCATAAAGAAGGGCAAACTTGTAGGAAAATGGTTGCACCGTGAGACCATAATGCTAAGTGAGATAGATCAGACACACAAGTTTAAATACCACATAGTTTCTCGTATGAGAAACCCAAACATCAAATAAATCAAAGAGCACAATAAAAGGTAGATGACAGGAAACAGAAAGATAGATGCTCTTACAAAAGGGAAAGGGACCAAGAGCTGGAAGAAGGAGGAAGGGAGAGGAGGGGAAGAGGATAGGAAAAGAACTGAGATGTGCTCTGTCCACACACCAGCGCCCCATGGCAAAGGGGCTCGTCATCTTTGGGGCTGCAAGTAGGTACTGATACAAAGCTAAATTTAAAATAGTGTTTTAACACTATGAGTTCTGGGAAAGTGATCAGTGGTTCTTTATGCCCACTTCTAAGTTTTAGAGTTCTTTTTCAGTTGGAAAAGAGAATTTGTGTTCTGCCAATGGTTCAAAACTTGGGCTGCAAAATCGATGGGACTTGGATACAAACCTGCATTATCACTCACTGCCCCAGACCCAGGGCACGTCACTTAATCTTCCTAAGGCTGGAATGTCTCCTTTGTAAAGTGGGGATTAGAACTAGTACCCATCTCTCAGAGCTGTAGATGGGCTTAACTCTGACCAGGCAAATAAAGCTCTTGGAGCAATGTTAGCACTCGGTAAGGAGGAAATGCTAAAAAAAAAAAAAAAAAAAATTATTACCACTCTAACCAAGAGACATTACGGGGGCATTAAAAGAGCAAATGATAAGGTTATTCAGCGGCTGTGAATATTCATCCAGGGACTCAGTGTTCAGGCAACTGATAGACAATAGCCAGCCCTCGACAGCCTGAGTAGTTATAAATAACTCAGACACATCAGCGGAGCTTGTCCCAGTCACCTCTACTGGCCCACAGTGACAGCACCCTGGCCTAGCTCAAAGCCCTCTCTGTGACCATGCCAGTTCCTTTCTTCCTCCTTTGCCTCCTGCCAGAGGCAAAGACCCAGCTGCAAGGCTTTTGAATGTCCAAATCCCTATCATTTTAGGATCAGGCTGAACTTCTATGCAACTGTTACCTGCATATCCATCTGGTCGCTTTGTTATGTTCCCACTTACCTTTCATGGTTAAATTGGTCACCTCCAAGCCTTAGTGTAGGCTTTGAGGAACATGATGCCTCTGAATTTATTTATACTCTGCATCTGGTAGATGCAACACAGCTTTAGTCAAGAGAACGTGGACCTAGTTTTGAGGCCAGCCACCTTGTCAGTGTGCAGTGCAGCCCTGGGAGGTCACACACCTCTCCTGGCTGCAGTCTTCCCTCTCCTGTGCAATGAGGGAGAGGACTGGTCCAGAGGAGGGCAAAAACCCAAGCCAGGCCACTCTGGGGGCTTCCCAGGGCTTTCACCAGTGAGGCCAGAGCACAGCTCACTGCTGCTGGACTGCACGTGGGGTTTGCACAGGGACTCTGGGCTCCACGAGGGTTATCGAAGAAGGAGCCAGACCCGAGAACAGCGGAGTCCCACACCCCATCCTTGATCCCTCCTGTTACAAAAGATTAAAATGCATTTTTCCTTAAAAAAAATTGAGATTTAATTTTTTTTTCAAACCACTTATCACATTCAGTTATATAACTCGCCAGTGTGTTTATTGTTTCCTGTCTGCCTCCCGTCACTGGAATATAAGCTCCGTGAAGGTAGCATTTTTGTCTCTTTTGCTTGTTAATTTGTCTGTAGCATCGCGCACAGGGCCTGGCACATATTAGGTGTTCAGTAAATATCTGTTGACTAGATAAAGATGCCTTGAAATCTGAAGAATATTGCAGATGTCTGTAATAAGAATTTATAGTTTCTCACAGGATTTCTTTTAATTTGATGGTTACATTTGCCATTTAAGTAGTAATTTGAGATGGAACCAGAACCTCCTCAGACCTAAAATTATGCCTAACCTCCAGCACTTCTTAAAAGATAAAATATGACAACAGGTAATGAAATCTTTGTACTTGGGACTTCCACTCTCTTAGAGGTTGTCACTAAAATTCCAGGTATCTGAGTGTCTGGGGTTTCATTTCATTTTATTTTGTTTTTAAGAGTTTGTTTTTATGGTACTGGGATTGAATCCTGGGCCCTGTACATGCCAGACAAGCACTCTACCACTGAGCTCTATCCCCAGTCCTAAGATTTAATTTGGAAACAGGGTTTCACTAAGCTGCCTAGGCTGACCTCAAACTTACGCTCCTCCCACCTCAACCTCCCTAATAGCTGGGACTACAGGCATGTGTCCTATTTACTAGCAGTTCAGGCTGGCCTTGAGCTCACTTTGTAGCCCAGGTTGGTCTCAAACTTGCCATAATCCTCCTGCCTCAGCCTTCCAAGTGCCAGGATCACCGGCATGTGTCACCACGGTTGGCTTGCATTCCTCTTGGTCTCCCTCAGGAGACTGTTCTCTTCTTATGCTGAAGTGTCCTCCTTGCCCAACCTTGACTTCTAGAACCAGAAATCTAGCGGCTGAACTGACTTTCCCACTTGGTGAACCATGCACATAAAATCAAAATGAAAATGCAGAGCCCTGATTCAAAATGTATTTACCCACTGTGTAAGAGGCCTTGAGTTCCATCCCCAGTGCTGAAAAAAGAAACAAAATCAAGATAATAACAAGAAAGCTTTCAAGCAGTGCAGAGCCCTCTGGAGGCAAGCAAGTGCCCAAGACCCACACCCATGAGGCTGGCCTTTACTGTGGACATTTCCAATTCAACATGCCCAAAGTTTAAATTTTTAAATTTATTTATTTATTTATTTATTTATTTATTTATTTGGTACATAGTCTCACTATGCAGCTTGGATTCAGTGATCCTCCTGTCTCAGCCTGCCCAGGGCTAGGGCTTGCCCCACCAGGCTCAGTTTCAGTGGCTGGCACTGCACACCCGGTGTTCTGGGGTGGGCACAGCATGCGATACCAAGTGCAAATCCTTGCATTTGCCAGGTAGGCACTTAGACTGTCGAACTATCTCCCCAGGCCCACATATCCAAAATTTAAGCAGCTTCATCCTAACCCACTGCTGCCCCACAAATTCCTCATCTTGAGAAGCATCCCTCGTGTCATTCAGGTTAGAGTCCTTCCCTCTGTTCCCACCTCTGACACCCACACTTCTCCCAACCTGTCTCTTTCCTAGCCAAAGCTACATCATTCTTGCAGCAGCCTCCTAGCCACACCCTGCCTCCCATCTCACACCCACACCAAACTGTTCTCCATACAGCGACTGGGGGATCCTCCTGAAGTGCAAATCTTCAGTGCAGAGCCCTCAACATGTAGCTAGTGATGTGACTTCGCTGCATCCTCCAGCATCACCAGGGAAACCGATAGGTACAACTCCTGGGGGTTCCCTTGTCTTCCTCAAGGTGCCCTGTTCAACCCCTGTTTGCTGTGTAACCCCTGTTTGCTGGTCTAGTCCCTCAGTGGCAAGGAAGCTACTAAGGCTGCCTCTTGGCTCCCTACTGCAGCTCTGGGACTCCACGGGGCCTGGATGTTTAGATCACTGTAGCCTGGCTGGGGCAGGTAGAAACACAGAGAACATGACCTTCCAACCACCAGTGGATCAAAAACAGATAAATGAACAAACAAGCTGTGTCTACAAGACTTCTTCCAAGTCTCTCTAGAAGAGAGATGAGAGACACCAGCCAGACAGCTGGCACACAGATCTCCTGCACTCTTGTTTATTGCAAGACACAGAGGTGCACATTTAACTTGGGGCCAGACAATGGGGCTGTTCAGGGCAGCACTGAGGGTCACCCACCCATCCAAGGCAGGGGAGAAGGCGCCTCTAACATCTTGTATCCTGATAAATTTCCTTTTTATAGAATGAAAAAGGAAGGCAGATCCCTGGATGAGAGGCAACATTTATACTCCCTATGACTTCATTTTCTGGTATCCAGATCATTTAAAAACTTGAAAAAGAACAGGATGTCTTTTCTTTACCCGCATACCTAATTATCAAGAATACTGAAACTGTTTATATCATTTTAGGGGAATAAGATAAGAAAACATCTTAAGAGGAAACATGACCCATACTTTAAGAGCTGGACATCATATGCGGGAAAACATCTCGTATGAGATCAATATCAACAGGGTTCACTGTATTTTAAATAGTGGGATTTAAGTAGGCTTTTACTCATAACGCAATGGACAGTCCTCTACATTACTCTGAGACCACAGGGGGACAAAGGGAGAGAGGGAAGTGGTTGCCCAAAAGCACATCTTAGGGATCCTAGGTGAGGTGAAATTAAACTGCATTTTTTCCAGAAAACCAAACAAATTATATGTAGGAACAATTAGATGATGACAATTCCTCTAGCGGAAATATATGCTGTATGTCTCTTTTCTGATTTATAATGGAACTAAAAGGAGCCTGAGTCCCCCAGTTACACAAGGGCTGGTTTAAAGCTAAGCTTTAATTTACCATGAAAATAATCAGGGAAGGAACAGGAATAGGAACTTTGGTGTCAGTGGAACTGGAACCCACTCTTAAGATTATCCAGCTAACTAATACCAGATTTTGACCAGGCAACCACCAGAGAATAAACAGCTCATCCTGAGAAAGCTGGGTTCCAAACCATCAAGGCATTCTCATTGTCAGAAAATGCAAATATCATTTAAGAAACAATTATTACAAGTTATGTCATCTAAGAATAAGCTCAGAGGTGAGTTTATTTCTCAGAGGAAAAAAAATTAGGAGCTTTCATAATTTAGTTTGGACTTTTGAGCCCAAGTTTGCCAAGTAATGCTCAGCACCATTTTGCAAGCCTTCAGTTAAAGATTCCATTTTGATTTTAATGGAAAGATCAGTTACATCCACAAGCCAGGTGAGCTCCTGCCTTCCTCTGTGGGATCTACCCTGAGAACAAACAACAAGAAGACTCAAGTCCCGGGAAGTAGTCGGCGACATACGTGGATATTTCTAATTTACAGGTAGAAAACTCTCCAGTTAAAAAACAGGCTAGCTAGTAATCTATTTAAAACCACGGCTGACATGATAAATGAAACAGAATAAATGTATACAGCAAGTGAGCCTCCGCGGGAACACGGGAGGACCGGAGAGCTTCTGCTGACAGTGACTTTCCCGTCAGTGGTCTGTCTCTCTTGGAGGCAGCTGTCAATCACGGGCCAGCCCGCGCTCCCGGGGGAGTTCATTGTGCCCGCAGACAGTTGTGGAATAACTGCTCCTAGGCGTCGGAGCAGCAGATGGAGTGTATCTGTCAATCATTGTCACTAATTATTAACTTCTGTCACTCAGAGAAAGGCAACATCTCGGCGCCTGATCCGCTGTGATTTGATCTGCCACGCCACCTCAGAGACAGACGGAGCAACCCTTCATTCCGGTCACACTCGCAGCACTTTGCTGGGTCAGCCACCGTGACTCGTGTGTGCACCCCCGACCGGGCTGGCATAGGTGGGTGTGCACACACGCCAGCTTCCAGAAGCACAGCCACCTTGAGGGGCCTCCTTGGGGGCCCAGGCCAGGGGCACCGGCTTCTGTTCATTAATTATTAAAGGATGGTTTTTATCTTGGCCGCTGGCAGAACCAGCCAAAGTAAGAGAAGACCAAGTGGGAGGATTTCCTTCTCCTTGCACCACCCTGGGACCGGCGATTATCGGTCAAGTTCACATTGATTATATTCCTATGATCTTTTCTCAACCTTCTGATTTGGGAGCTTGAGATGTCAGCCTGAATAATTAATTAAGGCATCTGTGAGGCATGCTTTGCAAACAGGAGCTATAACCTAAGGGGATATTTGTTCTTCGTGATGAGACTGGGAAGGTGACTTAGGGATCTTCAAGCCCAACCTCCACCAGGGATCATGACTTGCCCAAGGTCACAGAGCCCACAGCTCTGGTGGCCTAGGCGACCTCGCACCCACGCTAATACATGGAGCATCTTGCAAACAGGGCAGCTGGGACAGCTGCCCTCCAGCAAATAGTCTGCGAAGATTAACAAAGCTTCTTTGTGGAGGCTGAGTCAACAAGATCACTGGCTCGGGCATCTCTGAAGTCAGCTGTGGGTGCCCACTGAACAAGTCACTTGCCCTCTGTGGAACACGATCTTCACGTGAAAAGCAAGGATAGTTACAGAGTCTTTCTCTCCAAACAGTCAGTGTGAATATTCCAGGTGGCAGCACCTAGGGCAGAGTCTGTGTGGCATGTTCAGAGCTCCCAGTGAGTACTTGCAATGATTACCCACGCCAGGCCAGCACTGGGCTGGTCTAATCTCAAAAAGTAAAAGTTGAATTTTTAAGAACCATTGGGAAATGTTTATCTCTTATTTTTTTTTTTTTTTTTGTACAGGGGACGTGACTGACGGTAGCTGAGCTCTAAGTCTAACAAACCTTGCTCTGATTTCCATAACTAGGTCCTCGGGGGCCCACCTCTGTGAATCCACAAGGATTGGTGGTAAGCATATCGATCATTTGTGTGGAAATACTGATGTACACTTGGCTGGATCTCCTGGAAATCAGTTGAGCTCTTGAGTGACCAAAGTACCCCCTCACTCTGCCATTCTCATTTGCTTTCACAAACCCTTCCGTGATGGAAGATGCTCCAGGGAGTTCTAGTCTGAGTCTGATTAACAACTAACTAAACTCCAAATCCTGAAACCACAGGATCTGACTGCTTTCAAAATGCACCCTGCTGCTTCCAACACCTGCCAAGCAGGGGTGCTCTAGGCCACCCAAGCTGAAAAGCTGGGACCCCAGACTCACTGTTCCACTTACCATAGCTGTGTAATAAACTGTCCCAAAGCACTTGGCATTAACATTCGTTTATTGCCCTCCTGTGAATTTCAACAGGGTGCAGCAGAAATAGCTGTCTCTCTCCATGGTCTCTGGGGCCTCATGAACTGGACTCCTAAGTCTACTTGGGCACCTCTCTCTCATCTCAGACTCTTCTTACGATCCCTTCAGCCCGTCACCTCATGGCAGTCAGGCTTCCCAGGTGGCAGCCAGGGCTCCCGGTGTCCATGGAGAGGAGAGGGAGGAGTAGGTGGAAAGTTGCCTTTCACTGCCTATGCCCTAACCTTCAAAGGCACACTGCCTCCCTTGCTCTGTGTTCTCTTAGTTGAAGGTCAGGCTCACGATGCAAGAGCACGAATCCAAAATATGTCAGTATAGCCATTGCTGGAAATTAAAATCCACAACACCCTCCTTGGACAGTGACAGCATCTCCAGAGAACCTCATGACTCCAGCTCTGGGAGAAGATGGGGAACTTGGGGGCTCCATTGAAGACCGCAATAGGACAGATCTCTGTGGCCCTGATTGGGAAAAGGTGAGGAAGATGCTACCTGACATCAAGTTCAGCCTCTATTCGCAGTGTTCAATTACATGCAATGTTTTTCTTTGCCCAGAGGTTACCCTAACAATTCTTTAGACTGTGAGAGGCCCTCCAATTCCTGAAATGCACCATCCTCTTTCTTGTCTGGGGTCTTGGCATACCCTATTCCCTCTACAAGGAACATTTCCTGTCTCCTACCCCAAATTTTTGCTAAACTGCACTTCACTTTTAGGTCTTGACTTTCTTGCTTGCCACTTCTCTAGGAAGCCTGTCCCTCACTATAACTCCCTCCCCACTCAGGTCATGCCTCCCAGTTTTACATCTTCTAATGTTCTGCATTTCTCTCTGGTAATTGTTTCTTTTTCTTTCTTTCTTTCTTTTCCTGGTAATTGTTTCTAAATGTCCCTGGGATTTTTTGTTTGTTTGTTTTAATCGGGTATGGTAAGATAACAGATATAGAGACAAATACCCTAAAAGAAGAGCTTGCAACTTGTAGTTCTCAGAAGAGTTTACAGCACACCATGCAGGGCTAAGTGGTAAAGCACCAGGTTCAAATGACAGAAGGGAACTTGGGGGGAAGTATGGTCCAGTGCCTCTGAAGTGGTTTCCTCAGGAAGGAACAGGCAATGCAGAGTAGTCCCATGGGAGCAAATTTAGGATTGTCTACTTTGACTAATCCCATAGGCTCTAGGGAGTAGGGCAGTGTAATGCCTTGTGTTTAGATGTCCCCCTCTAAAGTCTCATGCAGCCATATGTGCGGTTTTTCAGATGGCTGCATCTAGTGTGTGATTGATTCAAAGTGCAGTACTAAGATTAAGAGTGCTGGGATTGAGGGTGTGTAATTACTAAATGAGCCCACTGATTGGTTTGGCACCCACCCTGAGTCAAGTAGCCTAGATAGAAGATAAAAGGGGCAGAAAGAAGCTGCTGTTGTCACTTGTCACTTACTGCTCGATGCCTTCTGCCTTCTGTTTTCTGCCTAGCATGAACTGTTTCTCCCCTGAGATGCCCCTCTGCCGTGCCACTCTGCTTATGGACTGAGCTGATTATGGACTGAAACCTCTACAAACCGTGAGCCACAATAAACCTTCCCTCCTTTAACTTTGGGTGTTGGGTGTTTTGTCTTGGCAACGAGAAAAGTAACTAAGACGGGCAGTCTCTAGTTGTGTCCCTGGTCCTGGAATTACCAAATAAACAGTGGTTTGGTGCTGGAGAATTGGATAAAAGAGGTGGTTAGGAATAGATAATTTGAATTGGTTGTTTTGCATATAAAAGATGTGCTGTTGGGCAAAACATTTATTATCTCTAAGAATTACCCAGAGAGAAAAGATTAGCATTGTATCATATAATTGAGAAAATTTTAAAAAGCACAATAAATATAGTAACTGATAGTGTGGTTATTTGCTCAAAGTTGACCTTCTTTATGAAGTCTAGGCTCCACAAGGACAGGAATAGGCTATCTGACCGCCGAACCTCAGGGCCAGCTGAAAATCATGGCATCATCCTGGCCACTTGGCAAAATCCCAGAAGAGGCTTCAGGCACCTGGGCCTGTGGCTGCCAGCCTCTTTGCTCAAGGAGGGCACAGCGTCATTTGCTTTTTTCTCTAGAGTTTGTACTATAGTTCCTTATGTCCCTTGCCACTAAATATGTCTTGCTATATACACAGCAAAAAATGGTGTACCCTTTCCAGTTTGATGACCTGAGTATATTCAAGCCCCCGGGCTTTAATATGAAGATCCAGAGCCCTAGGCTGATACTGCCTAAAAGAACTTGGGAAATATTCTATATTTGCACTGTCTAATTCAGTAGACAATAGCCACACACTGTTTAGCACCCAAAATGTGACTACAGCAACTGAGGAATTGTAAACTGCAGTTCTGTTTAATTATCTTTAGAAAATAACCACATGTGGCTAGCAGCTACTGCATCAGACATCACAGTGTCCATCCTCAAACTCAAGCACAGTTCTAAATCCTCAGACAGAAAAATGACTGAGCTCAAGGACAACCCAACGGAAGGCAGGGCCATCTCTGTGCCTCCAGGACCCATGGGTCCTGACCAGCTTCAAGCATATTTAAAGAAGAGGAAAGAAGAAATTACAAAGGGTGAGTTCAGAGCCCTTCTCTGCTGATTGCTCCATTCAATACAGCCTTTTCTGAAAATTATATTCAGACTGCTCTTCTCACTAAATATTAGAAAGCCAGAGAGCTGAAAGTCAGCCTTAGAAAACAAACAGGCTTTAGCCCAGAGCATCCTTTCCATCATCCGGGCACCTGCACAGAAAGCAGAAAACATCCTGGGCCAATTTTTTTTTTCTTTTAATTCTGAAAGATCTGAATGCCTGAGCCACACTGCAGGTGGTGAGAGGGTTTGCAGAGTGTGCTACTGAAGGAATCTGAAAACCCCAGGAAGGGCTATCAGCTTAATCTGGGACTGACAAGGACTTCAAGCAGAACTAATGGCCCAGCTATAGTCCTCATTAGCGGAGTGGGATTTTACCCTTTACCTTATCCTTATTGTGATAGTTATTTCCCCCCTCTGCTATTGAACAGAAGGAATTTTGTGAGAATGTTAAATTATTTGCCATTTCCGAGAGGAAGGGAATCAATTAAAAAAGAGAGAGGGGAAAATGAATTTCTTCAGAACTTGTGCTGATCATTTAAGATAGGATTTCCCCCATGGGGATACTTGTAAAGAACTGTGGTTCTAGGGTTTTGCTAGAAAGGAAGTTCTATCTCAGTGGTGATTAACATGGCCATCTCCCACCCTTTTCCTGCAAAAGGGGCTTGGAATTCCATACAATCTCCAGCTTTATATAGCTTTTCCTCCTTCTCCATAGCATAGAAACTCAAAATTTGAGATGTTTGGCAATGGACACCCTACCCAAAACCTGCCAAAACATCTTCACTGTGTCCACTTCAGAAAATAAAAATGCATCTTGTCTCTTCCACAAACCCTTCTGGGAAAAAGCTGTGCTTCTTCTGATGCATCAACCTCTCTAAACCATGGGGCCGTGTGTACCCCAACTCCACACTCCCCTACCTGCACCCTAGTATTTGGCCAAAAGCTTCCAGCAAGCCTCTGTATATACTCTCATAACCTCTGACAACTCAAATCCCTAACAATATTTCTGCTGGAGAAACTTTTATAAAATATTACAATCAATTCAATTGGATTAACATGTTTGAACCTCTAAGTTCAACACAGTGGAAAACATAATACTTCTCTATTACATCAAGTGTCTGGTCAGATATATATCACAAGAAACTGAAACCAGAGGCACTGGGGGGACCCTGTTTATCCCAACTTAGCAAAAGGGATTATCTGACAGCTGGAAATGAAAAACTACTAATAAACATTATGGTTTATTGAAAAGTTTAAACAATAAGATTAAGGAAACTTCTGCAATATTAAGAAATGTATATTATCCTACTTTACCTTGCTTGGGGAATTCCTCAAGGATTTATTATTCTGTTACACCACCAAAAAAGCCTGTGTTATGTTAAGGGATTCTGCCTTCTCGCCTGCATTCCCCATGAATCTAAAATTAAGAGGCAATCTTTCTTCACCACATTGTACTTCCCTAAATTAGGTTTGGTTTCCAGAGCAGAATTTGGAAGTCAGTGTTTTGTTCCCCAGGAACCATTGGCCCCTAATAATAAATGCTCTAGAGAAAAGAACCCCCTTTCCTCCAGTGTTCCTGCTGTTGATGCCAAAATGCATGTGTCTAGTACTGATAAAATGCTAGGATGGGAAGCTCTCTGTCCTCCAGAGCCAAGGACCCTGCAGAGAATGGCCTGGTCTTCAGGCAACCAGGAACAAAAAGGTCTCAAGACCTACATGGTCTTGAGTTGGGTGACCTGGCCCATAGCAAAGCCCTGCTTCCCGAACCCTGCCTTTACAGCTCATCTTTCCCATGGCCACTAACAGTGATCCAGTTCTCTCTCTCTCTCTCTCTCTCTCTCTCTCTCTCTCTCTCTCTCTCTGTCTTGCTTC
>NW_004524706.1:6498752-6505101 GCF_000260255.1 Octodon degus
CTCTCCCTCCCTCCCTCTCTCCTTACCTCCCTTCCTCGACAAGGATATCAGAAGCAGGCTACAGTGTTGTTGTCAGGATTGAAAGCTCCAGAGGGGGAGACACTGAGCTCAGAATCCTGCACTGTGAATTGAGGGCACTGATAATGTAGCCCAGGTATAAATGTAGCCTGGGAGACGTAATAAGAGCTGGGATGTGGAGACCCCAGACACATAACTGTGACCTTGATTCTGCTCTTCTGTTCCCACATGACCACTCTGTCTTACCCCACATCACCCGAAGCATGAAGCTTAGCCCCTCAATCAGCATCTACTGGAAATTCACTCTCACTGAGTATTTGGCGAGCTCTGGTAGAATTTATGAAAATTTGGGCATGATACAGGAGGGGGAGGAGTCACACCAGGGAGTAAAAGGCATGCCACCACTCTAGCCCTCCATCTCACATACTGAGGATCCCACACCTAATAAGTGGCGCTGGGCATTACACCACTCCAGGGACACTCCCTCTGCCAGGTGACCCTGCCTTTTCTAATTGTTTCTACAACTAGGAAAGAAGTCATATGTATTCCCGGAAGATCTAACTATAAACATCAGGGTCAGTGAGCTCTGTCCCATGCAGTTTATGGGGTAAAACCTTCAGCTTAAAGGTTTCTCTTTCTTCCACATTGCTGATTAGCAACACAGATGACAATCAGTAACCCTGGTGGTATGTATGCCAGCACAGCCTGAATCGCCTGTCTCCAAGGGACAGGACCCTTTTAGTAGAAGGGAAGAAGATAATGCTTGTATTATCTCAAGTCTACCTGACTGCTTGAGTAACTTCTAGAAACCTTTGTATTTCCAGGCCTCGCTTTACCACCACTGCAGAATGGGTATCATGTGTCCATATGGCACTGGTTAAACCTTTGCTAGTGCTAGCACATTTAAAATTCTGAAGTGCTAAAACCAAACTACTTTCCTATTCCAGAATATCTTTATCTCACTAACCTAATGCTGCATGTGTTTAACCCTTATCTTCTCCTTATGATCTAATTATCCAAAGGCCCCAGAGGCAGCCATCAGTTTCCTGAACACACTCTCAGCTGGAGGTGTGAGGGCAGATCTCTGTTCCCCCAGGTTAGCTCATTTAGGGCTTGCTTTAATCCATTATGTTCATGTATGTTGGAAATTTCCCCAAATGCATTTTAATCTCCATCTGCCATTGTAGGGAAATTTTCCCAAATTTTTTTGTTATTACATCTTGTAGTTCTAGAATATAATGTTTAACCACTAAACCTCAAGACAGGCCTATACTTCAAACTCTAAATCTTTTTTTGGAAATTTCTGCATCATAAATTGTTAGTTACACACCCAACCATGGTTTGCACTGGCATTCAACTATATTCTTTTAGCACAAAGGAACTGACCCTCAACTTTGATGTTTTTCAAGCTCTCAGGAGATTGTAAGGAAGCCACATTTGGGTCCAAGGAAGGTCATTTCATTAAAAGGAACATCCCAGTGCAACAACGCATCCAACTTATCACTGTTTAGGGAAGTAACCAATGAAGCCAAATATAATAGAAATCATCCAAATGCACAGAAGTGTCCACTCACGGTGACATCTGTCCCTGGCCCTGTAGACACAGCCCTCATGTAATATAAACCTTCTAATATGAAAACCTCTAAACACAAGCATGGCCCACACTTTGTGGAAAGATGGGGGTGGGCTGCACAAAAGGATGGAGTCAAAAAACAGTGTCATTCATCTGGCTGAACAGTGTGGAAAATCCTTCCTGCTGCACAGACTTCCTGAGTGAAAAGAGCCAGTGCTTTATCCCCCTTGTCCCAACTGCTCTCTACAATGCCGTGGATAGCAGGTGCTAGTGTGACATTTCATGGACTAGATGGAGAAACCCAGGCTCTGAAGTGCAGTGGTTTGTTGGAGGTCACCCTGCGAGGGAGTCACAGAAGTAGGTTCATGCTCAGGTCTGTTGACACCTCAAAGCATTTCCCAGTAGTTCCCCCAGGTGTTGTTGCACCCACTGTCTGAGGCCCTGCTGCAACGCCCACACCTCGTGACTGGGAACCTACTTCTGCTTCCTCGCCAGCTGGGACAAGGGACTCGGTCCCTCCTGAAATAGCCCTACCTCCCATCAGCACCCTACTCTTTTTTGTCTGTGTGTCTCCACTCTCTTCTGTCTTTTTTATCTCTGTCAGGTGCCTTCCGCCTTGGACAGGATGATCAAAGGGAAGCCTTTGTTTGACCCAGTGTGTAAAAAATAAAACCCAATTAGAAAGATTAATTTAAAACAAGAAAAAGAAAATATTGCAGCAACAACCAAGAACCCAGACTGCTCCAAATGCACATCCATTTTATTTCTTTAACAAAGACAGAAGCAGCTAAAGGGTACCGCTGAGACAGAGAAGCGCTGGTACTGCAGACCAGCCTGTGTGCGCCCCAGTGGATCAGGATGGGCCACAAGGGAGATGACTTCCAGCTGAGGAAGCTTGGGTGCTTATTTCTCATAACCTCACACTGTGTCTAGATAAAAAGCACTGCCACCAACACAAAGCTGGCGGTTTGGCCAAGCACTGCAATGGTTTCATTCCGCTGGACCGAGGGCTTGGAACCAGTTCTGCTCTAATGTCTCCCCGACGCTTACTGCATGCCACGCTCTGTGCTAGGAAGTTTGCCTGTCCCTGCCCCTCCTAATTACCCAGAAGGAAGTTCTGTTCTTGTCCTTGTCTCGGAGTGGACGTGGAGCCTTTGTTACCACTATGCTGTCAGCCGCTCATTTGCCTCTCTCAACGTCAGTAGCCCTGGGCTGCTGCCAAGTGGAAGAGCTGGGACTTGACCCCAATGGGCCTCGGAGCCTGTGTAGTTAACCTGAAGCTGCTCTGCTTCAGTACATCATAGCCACAGGCAGAGAGTTTAAACAGCAATAGCCTACCAATACCTTTTTTCTTTCTTTCTTTTTCTTTCTTTCTTTTTTTTTTTTTTTTTTTTAGGACAAAATCAACCAACTCAAATGGGCTGGGGAAAAAAAATCAAACAGAAAGCACAAATCTTCCAAATTCATTTTAAAAGCCAGTATAATATTGATATCAAAATTCACAAAGAAAGAGCTCAAAATAAAAATATTTATCTTATTCATGAATAGTGAATAATAATCTAAATAGGTTATTAGCAACGAGAACCTTGTTACATAGTAAAAGACTAGCATACCACCAGATATGGTGGTACGTGCCTGTAATCCCAGCACTTGGGAGGCTGAGGCAGGAGGATTGCCAGAAGTTTGAGGCCAGCCTGTACTATGTAGTGAGTTCAAGTTCAGCCTGGACTACACAGAGAAATCCTGTTTCAAAAAAAGAAGAAAACTAGCATATCATGACTAATAGAGTGTATCTCAGAAATGCAATAATGGTTCCTTTTTGGGGAGTTTAATTTACTATAATTCACTGTAACAAAAAATCAAGTAAGGACCATATAATCACGATAAGTATGTAGGTGCTGGGAAAAATTATATAGTTTAACATTCATTCCAGATGCTATAGTTTGGATAATTGCCACCAAAGGGTCTATGTTATTAGAGACTTGATCACTAATCCATGGCACAATTGGAAGGTGATGGTACCTCGGAGAGGTGGGGCTTACTTAGACACATTCTGGCCATTCAAGAGTGGCCTTGAAGGAAATGTTTCAACCTGACCCTGCTTCTTTCTTTCTTTTGCTTCACGGCTTCCACTAGGAAAGCAGCTTGCTTCATGTGCTCTCTGCCACCATGTGCTGTCTCAGTACAGGACCAAGAGCCATGGGCCACCTTACCATGGACTGAAACCTTTAAAACCATAAGCTAAAATAAACCTTTGCTCTTTTTAAGATGATTATTTCAAGTAATTTTGTTATAGTAACAGAAAGTTAACAGTATATTTTAAGAAGAGAAAGAAAAAACTTAGAATAAATAGATATATTCTCAACATGGTTACACATATTAAACATCAGACAAAATCAAGAAAACAAGGAGCATGGATGAAGATACAGAACAACTAGAACTCTCATAACTTTGTTGGTGGGCATATAAAACACTTCAGGAGAAATTATAGCACTTTATTATAAAACCAAACATATACCTATCCTGAAACTCAGAAATTTTATTCCTAGATATTTTCCTCAAGAAAATTAAAGAAATACATCCCTGGAAAGACTTGGATACAAATTTTCACAAGACCCTCCATAATAAAATGTATTCTCTTTCTTTCTTTCTTTTTTCCTTTCTTTCTCTCTTTCTGTTTTGTTATTCTCTTGTTAAGACAGAGTCTCACTATGCAGCTCAGGCTGAACTTGAACTCATTGCAATCCTCCTGCCTCAGCCCCCCAAGTGCTAGGATTACAGGCATGCACTACCACAACCAACTAACAAAATATAACAGACTAGCCTCCTTAAATAATGAAAATTTATTTTCTCACAGCTCTGGAAACTGTGAAGTCCAAGATCAAGGTGGCAGCATGGTCAGGTTCAGGTGAGGGCTCTCTGTTTGGTTGCTGATGGCCACTTTCTCACTGTGTCCTCACATGGTAGAGAGAAAACAAGCTCTCTGGTGTCTATTCCTTAAGGACACTAATCCTATCAGACCAGAGTTCTATTCTCATGACCTCCTCTAGCCCTAATTACTTCCTGAAGGCCTCACCTCCAAACAGGAGGAAGGGCTTCAACAAATGAATTTAGATGATACACAAATGTATAATCCATAACTATGAAATGTTAAAGTAATAAAAGGGAACTGTTGATGCCTGCAGCAATATGAACAACTCTGAAATACAGAATGCTTTATGAGAATAGACTTACATGGAGAATGAGTCCTTTATTTTTTTTATTTTTTTTTTTCTTCTTTTTGGCAGAACTGGGATTGAACTCAGGCCCTTGTGCTTGCCAGGCAAGCGCTTATTCCACTGAGCCATCTTTGTGCCCCCCCAATTTTTTTTTAATTATTTATTTATTGTGTGTGTGTGGCCAGCTCAGCCCACCAGGGAGCGGGGCTGGCTGGCATGTTGTGCTGGGGGATCGAACCGCGGTCCCTTGTGCTTTGCCAAGCTTGTTCCAAGTAGGTGCTTTAGACCACTGAGCCATCTCGCCAGCCCCGAATGAGTGCTTTATATGAGGTTCTAGAACAGATCAAACTAATCTGCAGGAGAAAAAACAGAATTATACACAGCAAAGGAAACAATCAGCACTGAAGGGACAACCTACAGACTAGAAAAAACATTTCCAGCTATTCCTCAGAGAAAGGATTAATATTTAGAATATAAAAAGAACTAAAAGAAAAATAGACCAAACTTGAAGACCCAATTACAAATGGACATCTGAAATGAAAAGGCACTTCATAGATGAAGAAATACAAATAGCCAATAAAATCATGAAAAAAGTTTAATATTATTGGCCATTCAAGGAATGCCAATTAAAATAACACTGAGATTTCACCACACTCCAGAAAGAATGGCTATTATCAAGAAATCAACAAATAATAATTGCTGAAGAAGCTATGGGAAGAAAGAAACCTTCCTCCATTCTTGGTGGGACTGTAAACTGACACAATCGCTATAGAAATCAGTATGGGCACTCCTTTAAAAACTAAAAATAGGGGCCAGAGAGATGACTCAGTGGAATAAGTGCTTCGCTGGCAAGTGCAAGGGCCTGAGTTCAATCCCCTGTTCTGCAAAAAAAAAAAAAAAAAAAAAAACTAAAAATATGGCTTTCATCTGACCCAGAGTCCCTTATAGGTATCTTCCTAAAAGAGTTAAAGACATCATACCACAGTGATGTATGCATACCTATGTTTATAGCAGCACAGTTTATAATGGCTCAATCTTAGAAACAGCCTATATGTACATCAACAGATAAACAAAATGTTGCATTTGTACACAATGGAGTACTACTCTGTCATAAAGAAAGACAAACTCAAAAACAAAATTCATGTTGGAGCTCCCATTAACATAACAACACTAACAATAACACCCCACATGAAACCTTAGGTGAGGGGTTCCTGTTTTGTTGTTTTAAGTTAAAATAAAATGTTTACATATTTTTTTTAAAAAATGTAAAATGAAAGTTTTTCATTTTACATGAAAAACTATATATATTTTTTTCATATATCACATATATAAAGATAGATAATAGGAAAAAAGGTATTGTAATCCAGCACAGAGTATCTGAAAGTCTACCTTGACTTAGTACACTTGTCTTATGTGTTTTTTTTTTTTTGAAAGTGCAATATTTTTATCTATAGGTGTTGCAAAATTATTTCAAACAAATTATTTGCTATTAGACTCATACATAATTATATGTGAAATTTTTATTTTATATCTTCTTTAA
>NW_004524706.1:6505201-6506956 GCF_000260255.1 Octodon degus
TCTTAGCATATATGTATATGTATGTGATAGTTAACTATATAAGGTCTTATAAAATAAATTAATTAATCTGTGTTGGAAAAAAAAAGGAGGCAGAGAAAAACAAGAATTGGAATGTGTCGTGTACATGTCCCAGTTCCTGACAGTGAATGTAGTCATTATGTACTACAAACGTGTACTAATAAAAGTTAGAAAACAGAAAACTGAACTGTGGTTGGTTGATGTGAGGGGATGGGCTGAATCAGGAAAAAGAACAAAGAATTTTCTGGAATGTGATATTATTCCACATCCTGACATTGGACTCGATTCCACAGGAGTATTAATTTATCAAAACTCATGAACTAATTATATTTTAGTTGTCTACATTGAATTACATATCAATTTAATCCCAAAAAGAACAATAATCAAATATTCAATTCTGGTTAATTATGTGCACTTCAAAATTTGTTGCTAATAAAATGTACTGATATCTCAAGTTGAAATGCATCAAAAATTACGATGAATTGAGAAATAGATGAAAGGAAGGAAAAATGAGAGATGTAGAATTTTAAAAAATAGTAAAATGTTCATTTTGGCAACAGGTATATAAGTATTCACTATAAAATTCTTCCAGTTTTTCTGTATGTTTGAAAGTTTTCTTCAAACATAAAATATTAGAAGAAAAGGCTGGCCTCATATGTAGTAAAATACTAAAAGTATTTTCATTAAAGTTAGAAATAAATCAACTACCACCACCATTATTATATAATGTCACTCTGAAAGTATCAGCAAGATTTCAAACTCAGATGCCTTCAGGTACCTTGCAGTAAAGGGAAAACGGGGGGAGTGGAGAGGGCTGGATATTTTAAGGCAGGGCGTGCTTAAACTCTGCGCTGGAGCTTATGAGCTCTAGTGTATTTTCTCCCCTAGGAATACTAGCCCAGAGTTTTCAGTCATCTGAAATTTCAAGAAAAGCTAAGATACCAGCTTGTAGTATATGTGCAAATGCTATTTTTTAAAACTGGTTTAATTGTTTTGAAAACACATAGTTGCCAAACGCCATACTAAAAGATAGGTAAGAAAAAGAAAAAATTAAACCCATGATAACTGACGCATGAAAATCTACTAGAAAGTCTAAGACTTTCAGTAAGATCATTGATTCCTCATTTAATATGTAAAACTTGATGAATTTCCTCTACAGATGTATAAATTATAAGCCCCTGGAAAATATACAAGAAGGCTAAAATATCCAATTTATAATAAGAAGAAAGAAAAAAAGAAAAAGAAACCTAATGAAAAATGTGCAAAATAATATGAATAAAGCTTCTAAGTGGTACCGAGGGCGGATGAGGCAGCGCGGGCTACAGAACGACTCGGGAACGCAGGCAGCAAATCTCCCTGGCTTGGAGGCACAGCGGCATATTCATTCTCACTCGCAGCAGCGGTGTATCCAGCCGCCCTTCAGAGCAGCTGTCTGCCCCGTGGCTCACCAGTCGGTGCGATTGGACCCTGCGCATCCATGATCACCACAAGACGGCAGAGCCGACAGGAGCACGCCTGGACTTGTGGCGCTTCCCTCCCGAGCTATCACACGGCTGCTGCCTGCACCTCACAGCCCAAACCAGCTGTGCACCCCGCCTAATAGCCAAAAGCTGCAAAGTGTAGGCGAACAAATGGAAGATGTGAGCATTACTGTCTCTACCCAGAGTAAATTAAACTTATATTGTGATCCCAAGAAGACTCAATAAAGATAGCAAATTTCCTTACATTATACTGTAT